>NW_015405007.1:20509-23003 GCF_001527695.2 Protobothrops mucrosquamatus
AACCTGCCGGGAATATCCTCTTATTATTACAATTCCATTATATACTTATAATTATTTACTACATCAATTTATAATTTCCCCTTAAACCCCTCCCCTCCCCGACTTCCCAGAACTAAAACAGGATTCAACACCTCATAAAACAATCAGTTTAAAAAAAAAACTTTAACTCAAATAATTAAAAAACAAAAAACAAAAATTAGACTCCATTTTAACTCAAAACTCAAAACAAAATTATCCATCTTCCCCAAATCCGACAATGCTGGCTCCCTTGACTAAGAAACAGAGATGAACACTGTGCCCTAGAGTCGGACACGACTCGGCAGGGAAACCTTTACCTTCGTAGGCTGTGGAAAGACACTATGTTGCATGAAAATAAGAACAGAGTCCTCCAGTTACTGAGTTTCTCTTCCTGTCTTTGATAGAATCATTGAGCCAATTACATCTCGATGCTCCAAATTTCGTTTCAAGCCACTGTCTGACAAAATCCAACGCCAGAGACTTCTAGACATTGCTCAAAAGGAAAATGTGATAATCAGCAATGAGGTAACATGCCAGTTAATTATAAAATTCTTTGTCTTAATATTGTGAACAAAAGGTTTTATTTATTAATGGTTTTTTTGCCAGTAGAATAGGTAACGCTTGTGAATGGAATATCCTATCCTCCTGAAGGGTTCCTGCACCCAGCTTAGAGCTGCAGCACAGAACTGGAGGATCCCCTTGGACAGGGGAAAAGAAACCTCTGCTGTATTAAATACAGCTTATAAAATTTAATTGTATGTTCCTTCATCTGAGAAGCAGACTTAGAATAGCCTTTCCAAAATGGGATCTCTAATTTCATTGATACTAACTCCAAATTGCCAGGATTGGGAAGATGGAACTTAAATGCAATACTTGGAGATTGTACATAAACATTTGGATTTCACACTCCAATCACTGAAGTTCAATAGAAGTTTAACATGCCCTCCCCACCCATGCTTCCAAAAGAAATGCATTACCTGCATTAATGAGGATTGAATTATCTGTGGCTAAATGAAACCCTTCCTTCCTTCCTTCCTTCCTTCCTGCCTGCCTGCCTGCCTGCCTGCCTGCCTGCCTGCCTGCCTGCCTGCCTGCCTGCCTGCCTGCCTGCCTGCCTGCATAAAAACAACAACAAATATACAATCCAGATTAAAAACAGCAATAAACTGAAGGAAGATCCAGTCAAGCAAACATATCACACACCCAATAAGGGCCGCCGAACCTTAGCCCAAAGCCTGGGACATCAGTCAAGTCTTTTAAGACCCACCAGAATGCCATAAGGTGGTAAGCACCTGGATCTCAAGGGGAACCTCCCTTCAGTGGGCTAACACTGAATCAAAGAAAGCACACTTCCAGGGTCCTGATAGATGGATTGTGTCTCAAAGGAATTTGGAGCATGCCAACTGTTGGAATCAACCAGACACCACAGGAAATAGGCAATTCATAAAGTAACCAGCCCCTATTCTATGTAGGACTTTATAGGTAATATCTAGTACTTAGAATTGCATCTGGAAGCCAACCTGGAAAGCAGTGCAGCTCGTGAAGCAGAAGTATCACATGGACATACTGAAATACGTCCATCACTGCCTATGTGGCTTCATTCTGGGCTAGTTGAAGCTTCCAGGTGATCTTGAAGCACAGCCCCCTGCAGCATGCATTGCAGTAGTCAAGCTGTGAGATGACCAGGGCATGAGTTGACTGCTTGAAGTGCCTCTTGATTTAGAAAAGGACAATACAGGTGTACCTGATGAAGCTGTGCAAAGGCCTTCCTTGGTACAGCTTCCACCTGCTGATTGAGCAGGAGCTGATAGTATAGGAAGATTCCTGAAGTGTGCATCACTTTCGAATGTGGATTTATTCTGCCATTCAAGGTTAAAAATAGAATATCCCCAAATCTAGGTGGCCCAAACATCCACAGTCACTCAATCTTGGTAGGATTGAGTTGATGGTTCCTCCCCCACCAAACCTGCACAGCCTCCAGACAACCTCAACAGTCCCACCTGACTAACTGAAACTGACTCCAAAGGAAGGAAAACCTCCATAAAACTGGTTTATTCCTAACCCCTGGTCTTATGAGCTGGCCCAAAAGGATACCACGATTGGCAATTTCAAAAGTTATTAAGACATCAAGGAGAATAACCATGGAAGCTCCACTCCCATCCTGGTTCCACCACAGATTGTTAACAAGCTACAAATTTAGTATAATATGATAAAAAGTGTACTTTGCAAAATGGTATTCACTGTTTCCCTTTTCTCCATATGATTTCTTTTATTTTAAACTAGCTGTACCCGGCCACGCGTTGCTGTGGCTCAGTCTGGTTAAATGGAAAAGAAAGAAAAGAGAAAGCGCACATTTCTAATATGTTTAATTTCACAATGCTTGTGGGTATACAATATTTTTTGTTGTTCCATTGTCTGTGCATCAATTCCAACGCAATGTCACACGAAATAATTAAATCAAAATGAAAATAAATCG
>NW_015405008.1:0-2769 GCF_001527695.2 Protobothrops mucrosquamatus
GGTGTGCCACTAATATTCTGACTGGACACCTACATGCTCTCAGGGTCCAAAGATTATCTTCATTCTTCATAGGGGGTATTGTGGATTAACTAAATTTTTCTGGGTTCTGATTTTAAGGTAAGTATCCTGAGCTATGGAGGCCTTTGATCTTCTTCTTAAATACATAATAATAAAATAATGAGAACTAAAGCTTCAAAGGGAAGGCAGATTAGAAAGAACAAGACCCTTTGGGGTCTTCAATTCCCTTCCTATTAAGAGTTCCTTAATAGGGTTTGCTCTTCCTTCCTAACATCAATAAAGGTGGCTTATCCAGAAAATATGTGAAGAGCTGTAATTAGTAATTTAACTATGTTTTCTTTTTGGTTGTGTTTTAATTTATATATAATGTATGTTTAATTGAGGAGGGCTTGGAGAGGTAAAAGTGGCCAATACGTTGCCCTCCAGATCTCTGTCTCCCCTGCAGATCTCTGGAGAGGAGGAGGGGATGGCAGGGGAGCTGTGTGAGGGAAGGCTGCCCCCAAAAGCCAGCATCCTTATCGCACACAATTGCAAATGGAAATTCCCTTTCGAGAAGGGCCAGCCTCCCTTGTGCAGAATCCAGGAGCTTTGCTCCCCTGCCGCCTCCTCTTACTCTCCAGAAATCTGTCAAGATAGACATTGGACTCGGAGGAAAATGGTTCCTGCAAACATCCTCCACCTCCTGCTTTGCCAGAAGGGGGCACCGGACAGGGAAAGACCAACGATGTCTGAGATTAGGAAAAGAACATCTCTTTAGCGTGCTATACACACACACACACACACACAAACAAACATTCCAAGCTTGGAGACTTGTATCCACATCTGAGCTAGCAAATTGCCAATCATGCCTGGGCTTGGGGAGAAAGCCCTCTCCTTCCTCTGTGGATAAAAGTCCCCAAACCTAGAATGCGGTGTGTGTGCATGTGTGTGTGTGCGCAAGCATGTGCTTTGCAGCTAGCAGTTTGAGGAGGCGAGGAGTTTGTGGGGCAGTGCGACTTGTTCCATTCTGACCCAGCTGTCTCGAGTCATCTGTGTCCAGTGAGTTGTGTCAAGCAGGCCACGCCCACCTGCTAAGTGACTGGTAGTACTCGAATATTGCCATATCCTAAAAGTGGTACAATCTCTGAAAAGGTTGAAAAGCCCTGGGCTAAGGAATTGATAGGGAATGGTGGTGGGGGGAGTCCAGTGATAATCTTTCACTGTTTCTAGTCACCTGCAGTAGAAGTATTTCATCCCAAACAGTCCATCAGTTCCATTAAATAGAGGAAAAGAGAAAACTCAGAATGAAGGAGCTTGCTTGCCTCCTTGCCTGCTTATTTATTTTTTTATTTATTAAATTTGTACACTGCTCAACTTTCTGGGTGATTTACAAGCAAAACATAGATTCCTGATCCAAATAATACAGTAATAAAAACAAGGAACCAAAGATGGTGAAGAACAAAGACCTGGGCAGCAATAAACCCACCCACTTCTATACCCATAGAAGTTATATCCATCCCAACCAAGGTCTAAGTGAAGAACTAGGTCTTCAGGACCCTCTAAAATGATAGCAGGGAAGGCCCCTCATATCTTGAGGGGACCTTCATTCTAAATGGCAGGCATTATGACAGAGAAGACAAAATTCCAGGGTCCCAATATTGTTTAATCAGAGGAACCAGGAGTGCCTCCATTCTGTTACGGTAGATCAAATAGGCTGAGCAAATATTTTGGGAGATAGGTGATTTCTCAAATAGCCAGGCTGTATGCTAGGACTTTACAAGTAATGACCAGCACTTTTAATTGCACTTAGAAGCAAACTGGCAACTAGTGCATGTCACAAAACAGAGATTTTATATGGGCATATCAAAGATGCCCATCGCTGCTTGTGCTATTGCATTTTGGACCAGTTGAATTTTCTGGGCAGTTTTCAAAGGCAACCCTATGTAGAGCATAATAGCAGAAGCCATAAATGACTATCTGAAGGTTCTCCCAACTATGAAAGGGCACAATTGGTGGATCAGATGGAGTACAAAGGAATTCCTGGCTTCAGCTGCCACCTCTTTGAACAGGAGCTGTGAGTCCAGGAAGACCCTCAGATGGTGCGTCACTCTTGAATGGGGAAGTGCTAACCCATTAAAGGTTAAAGATGGAACATCCCAGGTTAGGGTGGCCCAAACACCTACCACTATGCAGTGGGATTGAGTTGGGGAAGGTACCTTTCCACACAACCTCTAGACACTAGGACAGAATCTCAACAGCCTCACTTGGCCAACTTATGGTTGATATATATAGTTGGTATCATCAGTATATTATTTATTTATGTATTATTTATTTATTATTCAAATTTATACCCCGCCCTTCTCCTAGCGGACTCAGGGCAGCTTACAGCCAGTTTAAAACAGAATAACTAATACAATAATACTAAATTTAAAATGTAGTTGAAATGAAATATTAATTGTTGGCCTTTTCTTTTTTTAAAATTATTTTAAAACCAAATTAAAATACCCCTTAGGCCAGTCCTGCTAGCTTAAATAGCCATGTCTTGAGGGCGCGGCGGAAGGAGGGGAGATCCAGAATCACCCGGATCTCTGGGGGTAGTTTGTTCCATAGGGTGGGGGCTCCAACAGAGAAGGCTCTCCCCCTGGGGGTCGCCAGCCGACACTGTCTGGCTGACGGCACCCTGAGGAGACCCTCTCTGTGGGAGCGTATCGGCCGATGAGAGGTAATCTGTGGCAGAAGGCGGTCTCGGAGATAACCAGGTCCGATGCCATG
>NW_015405009.1:0-2769 GCF_001527695.2 Protobothrops mucrosquamatus
AATAATAATAATAATAATAATAATAATAATAATAATAATAATAATAATAATAATAATAATAATAATAATAATAATAATAATAATAATAATAATAATAATAATAAAAAAGTTGGAAGGGACCTTGGAGGTCATCTAGTCCAACCCCCTGCTCAGGCAGGAAACCCTATACCATTTCGGACAAATGGCTGTCCAGTTTCTTCTTAAAAACTTCCAGTGTTGGTGCATTCACCGCTTCTGGAGACAGGTTGTTCCACTGGTTAATTGTTCTAACTGTCAGGAAGTTTCTCCTTAGTTCTAGGTTGCTTCTCTCCTTGATTAGTTTCCATCCGTTGCTTCTTGTCCTGCCTTCAGGCGCTTTGGAGAATAGCCTGACTCCCTCTTCTTTGTGACAGCCCCTGAGATATTGGAACACTGCTATCATGTCCCCCCTCGTCCTTCTCTTCATTAAACTAGACATACCCAATTCCAGCAACCGTTCCTTATATGCTTTAGCCTCCAGTCCCCTAATCATCTTTGTTGCTCTTCTTTGTATTCTTTCTAGAGTCTCAACATCTTTTTTACATCCTGGTGACCAAAACTGGATGCAGTATTCCAAGTGTGGCCTTACCAAGGCATTGTAAAGTGGTATTAATACTTCACGTGATCTTGATTCTATCCCTCTGTTAATGCAGCCCAGCACTGTGTTGGCCTTTTTGGCAGCTGCAGCACACTGCTGGCTCATATTTAGATGATTGTCCACTAGGACTCCGAGATCCCTCTCACAGTTACTACTATTGAGCAAGGTACCCCCTATACTATACCTGTACATTTGGTTTTTCTTGCCTAAATGTAGAACCTTACTTTTTTCACCATTGAGTGGGTGAGTAAGTGGGGTTATCAATAGCAAAAACAGGAGAGGCCCAGAAGACGAGACTATCCCTTGCCCCACTCCTTCAGCAACCCTGATCCCATAGGGCCCCAACAGGAGCCAAAGAAGAGGACTGGCACAGAAGCAAGGCTACTGCTGCTATCACCGTCTCCTCCTCTTCCTCCTCTCTATTCCTGCCTCAGACAGAAGCAGCCTCCTAGTCTCCCTCTACCCACTTGGGAGATTGCTGGGTGAGGAGAGGCCAGACTGTGCGATTGTCAGCCCTTCAATGGAGCACTGGATCAAAGCCATAATCATCAGTACTTTTTTTTAAGCATATGACAAACATAGCCAGGGAAGTCTACACTGCTTTTTACCGCAGAATAGTTCTGGCAGCCTAAGATTGCTAGTTTATGTTGTTTGTGTGTGCGCACTATCCACAGTACACCACAGGGCGCAACCTAGCTTTGCACCAGCTGGCTAGCAGCGTTCAGGGATGTTGGGTCATCCAGGTTTTTTTCCTCTGACCTCATCTCACATCTGGGCAGGTCTGACATCTGCTCCCACTTACGCTCAAAACGCTGCTAGTTTTTAATGGTACCCATTTACTTGCATTTTTACATGCCTTCAAACTACTAGGTGGGCAGGAGCAAGGGACAAATTACAGGAGATCACTCCGCCACGTGGCGGGCTCAAACTGCCAGAGTGCTGACAATCTCTGGCTGACAAATCCAGCTTCGTTTAGTCACTGCACCACCAAGACCCTTTACCAGGAGCACTAATACTACTTATTGTCTAGGTCAGAACACTACTTTTATTGTAAAGTGACAGTACCAGAACGTTGCAAGACTCAAAGGACTTCTCCCTTTCCTTGGCTTTACAATCTAAGAAACTTCTGTGATACTGTTCCTATCCCTATTCCTTCCTTTGGCTAAGACAGGGGTAGGCAACCTTGGTTCTTTTATGACTCGTGGACTTCAACTCCCAGAATTCCTGAGCCAGCATGGCTGAGCTTGGAAACCTCTCCCTTTCCCCTCAGCATGGCTGGCTCAGGAATTCTGGGAGTTGAAGTCCACGAGTCATAAAAGAGCCAAGGTTGCCTACCCCTGGGCTAAGATATCTCTTATTTGACTGTCGTCTAAGCTGTGTTTTTTCCCCTCTCCAGTCCCCCAAGATTATTCTTACAGACCATTACAGTGGTGGAGGCCCGACAGTTTCTCTAGCATTGAGGACTGGCTGCTCCTTTCCTCTGCTGCTAAGCTCTTCACAGGCACCCCTAATTAATGCAACAGGAGACTCTATGGTGACTTTTTAAAAATGTCATCCTGTTTATTTTTCTTTCCCAGGACTGGTTGACTGCAATCAAAAAAATCCATCTTGGGAAATACAAATTATCGTGGGTTAATGTAGATCCACCACAGAACAAGTTTCCATTAAAATGTCAAGGTACATTAGTGTAAGTACAAACTGAGTGCCTCTCCAGATTTAAAGTAGTATCACTTTGAGAAAGAAGCAAAATTTCTTCCAAGTTGGACCAAACACAATATGTCTCTAAACATCATTTGCAGACAAAATGCCCTATAAATTGGCTGGATCCCATTTGTTTGTTTGTTTAAATGTTATTAACTTTTTATGCCATCCATCTCCCTTATAAGGCAGGGGTGTCAAACTCAATTTCATTGAGGGCCGCATCAGCATTGCGGTTGCCTTCAGGGGGGTGGGTGTGGCCAGGGTGGGTGCAGCCTACTGGGTGGGCGTGGATGGAGTGGGTGTGGCCTACTGGGTGGGCGTGGCCAGCTTTACATCGTTCGTGTGAAGGGTGCCTGTGAGGGCCTGGGCAGGAGTGGGATAGATCTGAGGGTCTCTGGCAGAAGGGGGTGGGACCAGGGCAAGTGCCAAGGCATGGTCCACTGGAGGACCCT
>NW_015405010.1:0-2769 GCF_001527695.2 Protobothrops mucrosquamatus
GGACCAAGTTTGAAGACCTCTGGGCTAGACAGTAGCTAGATGGCAGTAAAGAGTGAGTTTTCTATATATCTCATTCTTGCCACCTAGTGGCTTCCTAGAGTATTTCAGCCAAGATCTGACAACTTCAGTACAGGTAGTCCTCGGCTTAATACCACAACTGAGCCGAAAAATTTATGTTGCTAAATGAAACATTTGTGAAGTGAGTTTTGCCCCGTTTTATTACTCTTTTCTTGCCGCAGTTGTTAAGTGAATCACTGCTGTTGTTAAGTTAGTAACCCAGTTGTTAAGTGAATCTGGTTTCCCCACTGACTTTGCTTGTAAGAAGGTCACAAAAGGGGGGTCATGTGACCCCGGGACACTAAAACCATTATGAATATGAGTCAGTTACCAAGCGTCCGAATTTTGACCACACGACCATGGGGATGGTGCAATGCTCGTAAGTGTGAAAAACGGTCATAGGTCACTTTTTTCACTGCTGTTGTAACTTCAAAACGGTCACTAAATGAACTGTTGTAAGTGGAGGACTACCTGAACTGTAAAAGCCCCAAAGGACTGTAAAATCACTAGCCTAGCATCAAAAACACCCATTACCAAAATGACATATATATTTTTTTTAGAATGTCGCACTTTGGTTTCCATCATCCATGGCCAGCGTGACTGGGAAAGAACTGTTTAAAAATATTGGTTTTCAACATCCCCCTGGAAATTCTCTGTGATGATGCCAGCTTCTGCTGAAAAACCTTTCTAATCAAGCAGGAGGCAGAGCAGAAATCAAACAATAATAATAAAATAATAAAATAATAATAATAATAATAATAATAATAATAATAATAATAATAATAATAATAATAATAATAATAATAATAATAATAATAATAATAATAAACTGGCAACACAGTTCAGATCAATTGGTGGTCCAGGTGCCTTTGTAACCTATTCGCACCTAAAGGCATCATACCTGTTTTTCTCCAGGGAGGGTGTTGTTTCTGAATGTGTGGGAAAGGTGGCATTTGAAGCTGTCGTCGATGACATATAGTTTAAGGCCTTTATCTCATACCTAATGCATTTTCTCCCAGCGTGGCTGTTTCTGATATATTTGTACACCTTTTTGAAGAACTAAAATTGTGGCAAAATCTTCAGAAATGGGAACTTCGGAGGTTAAACTACGTTCCTTTTTTTCCAGAGTGTGCAGATCAACCCAGTTAGTTTCAGAATTCATAAAAATCCAGTCCCTAGGCCTACTGGGTGGGTCTCTGTGAAGCATCTTGCTGGAGAGGTAAATAAATGGGTATACGCTTCTATTTAACAGCACCAACCATATTAATTATAATAAATCCTGAACTAAAGTTGCCCAGTTTCTGCAAGTGAGCAGAGCTGAGTAGCGTAACTTGCAAGAACAATACCCAACTCATTTATTTGCATATATATTGGTTTCTTTCATATAATTTATTCCTCTGTTAAAGCAGGGAGAAGCAAAGAACTGTTCAAACCAACCACACCTTTGATGCTTCTGTTATGCTAAATGCTTGCTGTTAACATTTCCATTTTCCCAGGCACTACCTCGGAGAAGAGCAAGAAAGATGATTAGGGGACTGGAGCTTGCAGGAATTGGGTATGTCTAGTAGTCTAACAAAGAGAAGGACTAGGCGTGACATGATAGCAGTCTTCTAATATATCGCAATATATTGGGGCTGTATTTCTTATTTATTTATATTTATTTATTCCTTATTTATTTATATTTAGGGGACTGAAGCTAAAACGTATGAAGAACGGTTGCAGGAATTGGGTTTGTCTAGTACAGTGGTGGCAAACCTATGGCACGCGTGCCAGAGGTGGCATTCAGAGCCCTCTCTGTGGGCACGCACGCCATGCCCTGGAGATGGCAACTGTCCCTCTTCAACCAGCTGCCCGCTAACTTGCCGAGGTCCCACATGGCTGGATGCAGCCCAGCACCCATGCGCTCACTGGCCTCTGTGTGCGGGGGCTGATGGTGTCAGGGAGCAGCCGCCCCGGCCCCTACCTTGCCTTGCCCTGTGACAATGGCACCCCCGCCCTGCCTCGCCTTGCCTCGCCTCACCCTGCAGGACGAGCCTCCTGCCCACTGCCCCACCTGCCAGAGACCCCCTGGATCTCCCCCAACCCTGCCCGGCCCCCATAGGCGTCCCTCCCCAGAAGCAACATTGAGGTGATCACGCCCACCTTGGCCACACCCACCTAATCTGCCATGACCACCACAGCCACGTCCACCCAGTGGGCCATGCCCACCTGGCACCCAGCGATAAATAAGTGGGTTTTGGGTTGCAGTTTGGGCACTCGGTCTCTAAAAGCTTCGCCATCACTGGTCTAGTAGTTAAATGAAAAGAAGGAATAGGGGTGACTTGATAGCAGTCTTCCAATATCTAAGGCAGGGCTTTTCAACCAGTGGTACGGGTACCACCTGTGGTACATTGGCACCTGGCAAGTGGTACGCGACCATCCTAGAAAAGTGGTAGCGGGGGAGGGGAATGAGCTGAACCAGTGGCAGCACCGCACAAGCCTGAGCAAGAGACGGCTGGAGCTGCAGGGCTGTTAGGGCTCAGCGGAAGCGCCAGGATCAGTGCCAGGATCCAGCTGATCGGCGCTTCTTCGGGGCTGTCATGGCTCAATGGAAGCGCCAGGATCAGCGCCAGGCTCCAGCTGGAGCTCAGCGCTGATCCTGGTGCTTCTGCTGAGCCCTGAAGAAGCGCCGATCAGCTGGAATGTTGCAGCATCTCCAGGGTCTTATGATTT
>NW_015405011.1:0-2769 GCF_001527695.2 Protobothrops mucrosquamatus
TTTCTTGCTTACTATGCAAAATAGCTATATGTCACTCCATCTATTGCCCACTTCAGGTCACAGGTATCTTCCAAAGCTTCTTGTTTCCTGAGTTAGCTATGTGGTTTTGGGTTTTCTTGTAAGTGATCTATTCATCATCCTAGCCAACATCCTGGCTAAGTGGTTTCTGACAGATGAACCTGCTCCTGTAGCCCCCTCCTTCACCCTCCCACTCCTCTCCCGCAGCCCCCCTTGCAATGCTATCAAGTATGTCAACTGTTAGCAAGCTTGTACTGCAAATTCCCTATGAGCAGAAAGAAAAAGTTGTTTAATTGTCTAAGAGTAAATATTTCTCTCACAATTCATCTTCCTCACTTTCATGTCCATCACACCCACACCTGGGTCCTATCTCCACATAGGACCCTTCTTATGATCCCCAGGGCCTCATCTGCATGTATAATTTTTTCATCTGACCCTTCTTTTAAACACATTGAAATAAACAGATATTCTTCCCCAGCTCAATCTTGCCTCTTCATTTTTTTTAAGAAAAGTGCCTCCGAGAAAACATGTACTACATATACAAATATATTATCTACACACACGTGTATATATTATTTACAGATATTGTTGTTGTTATATCACTGTTTATCTTTGTTACATCTCTCAAAGCGTTGCCTAATAGCTTGCAATATACTTCCTGGGATTTTCTGATGTTTGTCCCGTAAAGCCTCCATTGCCCTTTGAGTCTGTTGGAAAGGTGGAGTGGCATGGAATGGGATGGTGATGGGGAAAAAAAGATGATATAATTAAATTTATGTTTCAGGTATTATAGGGAGAACATTTCAGAACTAAAGGATATTGACTCTTCTATAGAACAGACACATATGTAAACATATATGTAAAATTCCAAAGAGTTATGGCAAAGATTTTTTTTTCTATTCCTACTGATGCCATACTGTACATAATCAGATAAAGCACAATTTTCCGTTGGGTTAAACCATATAGTACATTAAAATAGATGGTGTAGAACTACCTCTATGCCTACATTCAGTAGTATAATTAAAAAAACAGAATAGAAGTTGGATACCTTTTATTTAATTTGCTCCTAACTGTGGCTTGTTGAATAAACCACTATTGTCTGGATTCAGCTTTTTCTTGAAAAACATGAACCTCAGTTTAAATGCTACAATATCTGATTGCTCAGAACGTGCAAATCCCAAAATAAATGAACTTGAGTATGGCTTTGTAGGTTGTGTGACCCTAGGCTTTTGCAGCTGACTTTCCCTCTTGCATATCGTGTCCAACCCATTTTACCTCTAAGGAGAAAATGCTCCATTCTATTGGTCAGAGAAATAAAGAGTCATGAAATATAGGTACTCTAAGTGGTATAAAAAAAGCTATAAATGTGACTGAGTTGAATCACTTTGTCATTCAACAATTTGGGGCCTCGTATCATTAATGCAGTGATATTTACCAGCATTATAGACAGAACAGGAGATATCTGGAAATTTTGACTGGTGCTTGGATTTGTGAAGGACTGGAAGGAATTAAGAGTTGAATCCCAGGAAGACAAATTTACTATTATATTGAAACCATCTGATTACATTAAAATTTCTATCTACTGATCTTGACATGGTTGCGGTCACTCAGAAAAAGTTGGTATGCAATTTGGGGTATTCCTGGATTCAAACAGGAGATTGAAGTTGTGCCCTAAACAGTCTACAAAAACTGTACCGATTCCTGGACTAGGTTTTCAGACAGTAACTCCTGCCTTTGTCATGTCTCTCTCAAAATGTTTTCATTTATTCTATGTGAAGCTGCCATTAAAGAAAACCAAGAAGTTGCAGTTGTTTGCAACTAAAGTTCTTAGGGCTTTAGTATGATAGTTATTGCATAGATGTTTTCATTTAAGCTTACAGTTAGCCATGTTGAGTAATTTAAATAAGTGATATTTAAACACTGATGGATGAATGGAAGGATGGAGGAATAGATGGATGACCGATAGTTTTACACTGACAGTTATGTACCAAACACTCAACTATACTTATGCATATCTAGGTAATATATTTCAATAACTGTTTACAATCTGTTACTATACAGTTGTAATTTCATGAACAAAGTGTTAATTTGAATGCATATTTCCCCCCTACAATAGAATACACTTACTTTTTCAGCTAATTTTTCAGGAGTTATATCTGGATCATATGGAATTGGTTTTCCAATATGGCTTATAAGTTTAACTGGAAACATCCCATATATTGGAAAGGGGAACCATCGGGTTCGCTCATATAACCATCTCATTGGCCCTGGGTACAAGATTTAGAAAATTTTAGAAATGCACATTAGCAGCCTGCAAAGAGTTATGTATTAGTCTTTCTAGAAGCCTATATTTAAATACTAGCAATTTTTAATATCAGTATTGGAACTTACTAAAGTAAAGGTTTTCTGGTTGAAAGGCAATTTGTTTTAGCTCCCCTGTTTTAGCTCTACAATTTGCAAAGTTCAACTTAAATTTTAAGAGTTAGAAAATTAGGATTAGGAAAAGCATACACATAGATCTCACAAGATTTGAACACTGGGCACTATCTAATAAAATGAAATTCAATGGTGAAAAAAGCAAGGTTCTACATTTAGGCAAGAAAAACCAAATGCACAAGTACAGCATAGGTGGCACCTTGCTCAATAGTAGTAACTGTGAGAGGGACCTCGGAGTCCTAGTGGACAATCACTTAAATATGAGCCAGCAGTGTGCTGCAGCTGCCAAAAAGGCCAACACAGTGCTAGGCTGCA
>NW_015405012.1:0-2769 GCF_001527695.2 Protobothrops mucrosquamatus
AGATGTTAATTGTGGGGGAACTCCCAGGGAGCAGAGTGGAAGCCTCTCCCCCTGAAGGCGCTGGGCTCTCCGTCTTGGGGGTCTGACAGGGGGGCTTCAGGGAGGATGGTTGGGCTGCTGTGTCTGCTCCCTGCAGAGGGTGGGCCAGCTTCAGACATGGGACGCTTCAAAAAGGGAAGACATAAATTAACAAAATAAGCTGCTTCTAGGAAGGCTTTGAAAGAGGGTTCAGTCCCAGAAGAGACCCTGCCGAGCCCCTCACAGCAGCAAAACCTCAGCCAGATTCAGACAACAGCTTGATCAGCTCTCGGAAATATCCCTACCTGTTTTTAACACAACCCACAATTCTTGACTAGTTATTCTGTGGCTTAGTGTGTCATGGAGAGGAAGCCAGGATGGGGGGGGGGTTTCCATCTGGCTGCAGCTGGGGAAGTCTAGAGGGGGAGGGGGTTCACTCCGTCCCACATTAAAAGGGGAGGTATGAAAAAGTCATTGCTTAAAGTTTGTGTGGGGATTTTGCAGACAATTCTGCATTGTGGCTCAGCATTTCTCCAAAACCCAGCTACTCGTTCGGCAGATTGTGTGAAGGAGGCAGCCCTTCGTTTTTCTGAACCTGGGTCGAGGTCTCGGGGGATGGTGGGAACGCAGGGAGGCCCTCCCTTTGGGGGGGGGTCTTGGGAGCTGCTCATTCCTGCAGATTCTGAAGGAAAGTTAGACAAATCTCGCAATAAGGGGAAATCAACCCCTCAACAGCAGCCCCCAGACCCAGAGGAGGAAAGGGGAGGGGGCTCCCCATGTCAAGGGGGATAATCAGATAATCTGGGTGCTTTCCTTCGGATTGCAGCACTGAGCTGGGGCTGGGCTGGATGACCCATGAACCCATTTCAAATTGCAGGGTTCTCTCTGCGAGATCTATCCTGGCAGCCTGTGAATCCTGTCAGATTAAATTCGTTTTGCTTAGATGAGCTGCTTCCTGATGGTTTGACCAAAAATCCCCTCCCCAAGCCATTTCCCTCTCCCTCTCCTTCCTCCGCCCCCAAAGAAATTTACCCTATTCCTTCCCTCTAAATGTCTCCATTCCCTTGGCTGGAGGGAAACCTGGAGTTGCCTCTGAGCAGACTGGCTGCCTGTGGAGGAAGAGGGACAGGTGAGTGCCGCTCTCCAACCTGTGGGCAGCGCACAGGTGAGCCCCCCTGCAGAAGATTGCTCCTGCCTCTCTCTCTCTCTCTCCACTTGAAGGGACCTCTTGCAGGTAGCAGCAGGAGATGCCCAGGTTCCAGCAGTGGATCTACTGGAAGGTCCTTCAGGCAGAGAGCAAGGGATCTATAGGGCGATCTCTGCAGTAGATAGATAGATAGATAGATAGATAGATAGATAGATAGAGAGAGAGAGAGAGAGAGAGAGAGAGAGAGAGAGAGAGAGAGAGAGAGAGAGAGAGAGAGATTGAGTAGACCACAATCTACTTCTTAGTAAGTTAGAAAAATGTTGGGTAGACAGCATCACCACCAGATGGATTTGTAATTGGGTGACCAACCGCATGCAATATGTAGTCCTTAATGGAATTGCCTCTACATGGAGGGAGTATGCAGTGGGGTACCCCAAGGCTCTGTCTTAGGCCCAGAATTCTTCAACATCTCCATCAATGACTTAGATGAAGGAATCAAAGGGGAACTCATCAAATTTGCCGACGACACCAAGCTGGCAGGAATAGCCAACACTCCAGAAGACAGGCTTAAGACACAGGAGGATCTTCACAGACTTGAACATTGGGCTCTATCTAACAAGATGAAATGAAATGAAATGGTGAAAAAAGTAAAGTTCTACATTTAGGCAAGAAAAACAAAATGCATAGGTATAGAATAGGCAGTACTTGGCTCAAGAGTAGTAACTGCAAGCTGGATCTTGGAGTCCTAGTGGACAATCATTTAAATATGAGCCAGCAGTGTGCGGCAGCTGCCAAAAAAAGCCAATGCAACTCTGGGCTGCATTAACAGAGGGATAGAATCAAGATCATGTGAAGTACTAAGACCGCTTGGAATATTGCACGTATGCCACGTGTTAAAGCCACGCTTGGAATATGGCATCCGGTTTTGGTCACCACGATGTAAAAAAGATGTTGAGACTCTAGAAAGAGTGCAGAGAAGAGCAACAAGGATGATTAGGGGACTGGAGGCTAAAACATATAAGGAACGGTTGCTGGAATTGGGAATGTCTAGTTTAATGAAGAGAAGGATGAGGGGGGACATGATAGCAGTCTTCCAGTATCTCAGGGGCTGCCCCAAAGAAGAGGGAGTCAAGCTATTCTCCAAGGCCCCTGAAGACCGGAGAAGAAGCCACGGGTGAAACATTATCAGGGAGAAAAGCAGCCTAGGGAGAAATTTCCTGAGGGTTAGAACAATGAATCAGTGGAACAACCTGCCTCCCGTGATGGGTGCGCCAACCCTGGAGGTTTTTAAGAAGAGACTGGGCAACCATTTGTCTGAATGGTAGAGGGTTTCCTGGCTGAGCAGGGGGTTGGACTAGAAGACCTCCAAGGTCCCATCCAGCTCTGTTATTTTCTTATTATTCATTCTTGCCTTGCCAGAACAGATTACGTAGCAATGGAAGATCCCACTAAAGCCGTTCCAGAACCAAGTGGGGGGGGGAACAGGGTCCAGTTGGGCAAATGCAAAACTGTGAGACCAACGTTGGTATTCCTAGCTCGGTCCCAAGTTGGATATGGGGTCCCTCTTCCTCAGGGAGGATTCTCAGTGGGTCTCCCGCCCCCCC
>NW_015405013.1:0-2768 GCF_001527695.2 Protobothrops mucrosquamatus
GGAGGTTTTCAAAAATAGACTGGACAACCATTTGACTGAGATGGTATAAGGTCTCCTGCCTTGAGCAGGAGGTTGGATTAGAAGACCTCTGAGGTCTTTTCCAGCTCTATGATTCTATGATTCAATGATTAAGTAGACTTGTTGTCTTGATATCCTATAGAACTTTCTATTTCCCATTAGGTGATGTTTCTCATTTTTGGTCTTCCTGAGATAATTATTCTTTAAATGCACATTCAAGGAGATCTGAAGCACAGCTGATTGTGTTATGAAGGGATGGAGAATCCCTGTGTCAAAGGTCCGACTGACAAACCCAAAGAATAGCTGAGATGATCCCATCTCTAGTGCAAAACTTTATTGAGCACATCATTTTGGCACAGATGAAAGGAAAACCAGCTCTGGTTATTTCACACCTAAATTGCTATATTAGAACTATAGAAACATCCCTCCCCCTATTGGTGCCGGTCACGTTATCCAATTATAAGTCAGAGAATTATTACGAGAGAATGTCTTTAGTTCTCAGTAAACAAATCTTGAAAGTCCTTGGTTCTCATGAACTGGCCTCTCGATATCAGAAGTCTGAATTCCATTCTTCCTTCCCTCCCCCCAAGATCGTAGGCAAGCTAAGAAACAATAATGGCTGACACAGCATAGGCAGTCTTTGAGGCTTCACACTGTGGCTTTTCAGGTGATGTTATATACCAGTGCCAAGATCTCTCACCATTAGCCAGGCAGGTGGAAGCTGTTGAGAATTGTGACTCATCAACATCTGGAGGACTCCAAGTTGATCGGGATTTAATCCAAAGACAGAAGGAAGTTACAGTGAGAGATGATTAGACCTGAATGATTAGAACTAGAGAACTGAATATTATTGGCATTTCCTAGGTGGAGTTCTTCTTAGCTCTTCATTTCTTTGCTTGAATGCTTTCCCACTCTCACTATAGCTTTTGTGTGTGTGTGTGTGTATCTGTTCCCCAAAAGGCAAGGCCTCAAAATTGTGAGATCTAAACCAGAAAAACATTGTTATTTTAGTCCAAAATAACAAATATTTGCCTTATCCAAAAAAGATACAATAATTGATATATTGATAGGTGATACATGATAGATAGATAGATAGATAGATAGATAGAGAGAGAGAGAGAGAGAGAGAGAGAGAGAGAAATAGTTGATAGATTGATAAAGTATAGATAGAGATAGATTGATAGATTTAGATTGATAGATGATAATACCAGAAAGAAATATGCATATATGTATATTTCTTTATCATTGATATACTGCATTACAATAATATGGGATGGAATGTCTGGATTCCCAGAAGGAAGAGGGTCCATTCCGGAGGAGCAAGAGACAACTCCGTT
The DNA here is from genome assembly GCF_001527695.2 of Protobothrops mucrosquamatus. NCBI lineage: Eukaryota > Metazoa > Chordata > Lepidosauria > Squamata > Viperidae > Protobothrops > Protobothrops mucrosquamatus. Next base: position 1,356 of record NW_015405013.1, read on the forward strand.
CAGATAGCTTGTGTGAGAGAAAAAGGGTCACGATGACTCCTCCCCAAAAGTATCCAGAGAATATCCTTTATCAAAGTGGTAGCATGCTTTACTTTGGCAAGATTGATGTCAGGCTCCAAAACCCGAAAAAGACTCATTGTGATTCTTCCAAGCAAATTTCTTTATTGATCCTTCTTTAATAAGAAAATCTTGCCAAACATATAGGAGCTTACTATCCCCATAAAGCATATTGTCGGGGAGCTATTGTATAAAGGAGGAGCCGTATTCACCCCCTTTCTCTCCCACTATCTAGACTGAGTTGCCTCTTGCTCCTCTGGAATGCACGCCCTCCCACCTGGGAATCCAGTCTACACTCCATCACATAATGTTTGTGATGGATGACATCTATGTAATAAAAACGAAATAAAAAGGAAGGGAAATGTAGGATGTTAATATACAACTAGCTCCGTTCTTTAAAATATTATTCTCCATAGACCCTATAGAAACCTACGGTGTGAAAATAACTAAGGGTTGCCACTTTTAAGTGGCCTATGAGCTGGCTGGTTTTCCAACGTTGCTCTAAAGTATGATTTGCTTAATCACGATTTACTGAATGAGGCACAATTGTTGCTTCCCCCCCCTTTTTTTTTGCTCTGCTTCTTACTTTCCAAGTTGCAAATTAAATCACAGCCAACATGGTCCCTTACTCTAGTGCACGTAAGTGGTGGGTGGATATTTTGGCAAGACTAGGAGAGGCGGAGACGGAGCAGAATCCAGCATCTTGATATGATACCTGAGCTATTTTTAGGCTTTGTCATTTCTGCCGCAGCCTTTTTTTAGAGCATCTGAGCCTTGGGAGGAGGAGGTGGTGATGCCAAATGTGGGGATCTTTGAAGCAGGCTGGTGGCTGCTTGAATTAAAACTCTGCCTCTAAAAATATTTTTTCTACAAACCCAGAGAAGACATGAGGAATGCAGAATGAAGTTTATGATTCTCAGCAGAATGCTTCCCCCCCTCCCACAAAAGAAAGTCTATATGTCCCATTGTCCCTTAAAATCAAGGCCCTGAACACTGAAATACTGAAGTCAGCAGTGGTATAAAGTTAAGATCGGTATCAAAGAGACATTTATGAATGTAGAAAGCTTCCTTACCTTAGTGGGGCTTATGCGTTGCTGATTGGCCTTGTTTTATTGAATCAGCTAGGGATAGTTGGGTTTGCACAGTACTTTAAACTAGTCTTTTCTAACCTCAGCAAGATGATTATTATTTAATAATACTATTTAATAGCATAGTGTTAAATAATAATATAAAATACTATGTAAAAATAAGAGCAAATCCCTCTATTTCTAGCACTGATGATGTTACCTAGTTTGGTAATGAAATGTCTGCAAGCAAACCACCAAGCTGAGAGAGTGCCCAGAACCCCATAGTTCT
>NW_015405014.1:0-2768 GCF_001527695.2 Protobothrops mucrosquamatus
TGTTCACATCAAGCTTTGGGAAGTGCTTAAAAAATGGGAATTCCCAGAACATCTCATTGTCTTTAAGCAAAGCTATATACTGATCAAGAAGCTACAGTACAACATGGTGAAACAGATAAAGAGAGTAATGAAACAAGTCTGTCTTACTCTGCTCTGATTTATTCAACTTATATGCAGAATATAAATTGGACTAAATTAGACTGAAAGAACTTTAAGTGTAGTTTTAAAATTAGAGGAAAGAACATCAAAAATCTGTTCTGTGCTAATGACACTACTCCAATAGCTGAAAACACAAAGGATCTACAAGCTGTAGTAACAAAAGTTGAATAAAGGGAAAATAGGATTAAGATTAAATATAAAGAAGACAAAGATAATGACAACAGGTAAAACCAGTAAAACTGAGAACTGAAAGATACTGAAATGGCAAATAGTTTCTTAAAAGGTCAACCCTCAACAAGCAGTTAAGAAACATGCCACAAATTAGCACTTGTTTTTGTAATCATGAAGGCCTTGGGAAAGATATGCCTTGATGTAATCTATACCTACAAATATCAGAATAGCGTAGGCAATCATATTCCATGTGATACTTTGTGGAAATGAAATTAGAAGTTTGAAGAAGCCAGATAGAAAGAGTATTGCTACATTTGAATTTGGGTGTTGGAGAAAACTCCCAAGAATCCATGGGAGAGCCAAGAAAACAAATAGGTCATTGCACAAATGAAGCCAGAATTCTCACTCAGGCACAAATGATCAGACTCAAATGATCAGACTCCAGATACATTACGCAAGAACCTAGCTCTCTGGAGAAGGCTGGCGATGCTGGGAAAGAAGGAAGGGAAAAGAAAAGGAAGACCAGCAGCAAGGTGGATGGACTCGGTTACAGTGATGATGGGGTACACCAGACATGTCAAACTCGCGACGTCACATGACATCACGCAATGTATCAGGACAGTTTTGCCATTACCAGCAATGGGGTGGGCGCAGCTTCCGCGTGACGCGTCCGGCCCGCGGGCTGGCAGTTTGACACCCCTGGGGTACACCATTGGTAAACCTAAAGGTTAGGGATAAGTCATCATGGGAAAAATATCTGTGTGGTCACAAAGAGTCAACTCTGACTTGATGGCACATAATCAACATAATCAAGAATATATTATCCAACTGAATAGGAATCTTACGGACAGCATAGCATTTCCCCCATGCTAATAATGGCATAACCCTATATTTTCATTCTTATCAACATTCATTTTTTAGCAACTGTTATTTTGCCTAACGGTCTGGCATCAAAACTATATATCATAGCACGGCAAAGAAAGAGTGATCACGCAGGTATTTGCCTTATATGTTTGAAGAATATGAAATATTGAATTAAAGCAAATATGTGTTGTTGTCTTTTTATAAGATAAACTTTAAGAGAAAAAAATTACATAGCTGAAGTCTTACTTGAAATGTACAATTCCATACAGATTGTCAAACTATAAGAGACTGCACAAATCTCTTAAGTCAAGCTAAGTAAGAAGAGAAATGCAGTTAAAATATAGAAGGTTGGAAGCGGTAACTATTTTTTTTTAATTCCTAGCAATACTTACGATTTCTTTGCTGAATTTTAACATTATAGCTAAATTCAGAAACATAGGTTATCCAGACACTGTGCTACTTCACTTCTATTTACAGTATTAAACTACAGCAATGTTTCAACCAGTGCCATGTTGTTAAAGCATCAGTTTAAATCCAATCTGGTACTATTTACCTGGATTCTGATTGTAGATGGACCTTAATATTTCCCCATCTATAACACCTTTTAAGTCTAACGATTAAACCAATCTGTAATTTTGGCCAATAAAGACCATAATCTAATACAACTAGTCTTTGCTTACAGACTGCTTCATTTAATGACCATTTGAAGTTACAACAGTGTAAAACTTTGCAATTTATCCTTGCATTTATGACATTTATATGGCATATAATCGCCCTTTGTGTCCTTCCCAAACAGCTTCTGACAAACAGGGTTAATGAAGAATGTGTAAGTAAAATTTCAAATTGTGGTCACACCATGTCTCACTTAACTACTACGATGATTCGCTTACTGACCAAATGGGAAGTGACCCCATTGTGGTGATATGATTTTCCACTTAGTGATCACAGTATTTAGTGACAGAATTGCCAGTCCCAATTGTGACTTCTAAGCAAGGACTATTTGTAATCCCTAACTTTGCCTAGTAAAGAGCATAATCTGGCACTACTATAAAAATACAGGTAGTCCTCGACTTACAACAGTTCATTTAGTGACCATTCAAAATTACAGCGGCACTGAAAAAAGTGACTTATGACCATTTTTTACACTTACAATCACTGCAGCATCTCCATGGTCACATGATCAAAATTCAGATGCTTGGCAACTGACTCATATTTATGACGGCTACAGTGTCTCCTGGGATCATGTGATCACCTTTTGTGAATCTCTGACAAGCAAAGTCAATGGGGAAGCTAGATTCACTTAACAATCGTGTTACTATCTTAACAACTGCAATGATTCACTTAACAAGTGTGGCAAGAAAGGTCGTAAAATGGAGCAAAATTCACTTAACAAATGTCTCGCTTAGCAACAAAAGTTTTGGGGTCGATTGTGGTCATAATTCGAGGACTACTTATATGCAGAGTATAGTAGTAATAGAAATATCTATTTGCTTGTAAATAAAGGCTCAAAAATGTATTTTGCCTTGTCTGAAATAGTAGAAGCAAATTTATTCCATGTTCCTAACTTTTATAAA
>NW_015405015.1:0-2768 GCF_001527695.2 Protobothrops mucrosquamatus
GAGAGAGAGAGAGAGAGAGAAAGAAGGAAGGAAGGAAGGAAGGAAGGAAAGAAAGAAAGAAAGGAAAGAAAGAAAGAAAGAAAGAAAGAAAGAAAGAAAGAAAGAAAGAGAGAGAGAGAGAGAGAGATTGAGAGAGAGAGAGAGAGAAAGAAGGAAGGAAGGAAGGAAGGAAGGAAGGAAAGAAAGAAAGAAAGAAAGAAAGGAAAGAAAGAAAGAAAGAAAGAAAGAAAGAAAGAAAGAAAGAAAGAAAGAAAGAAAGAAAGAAAGAAATACCCCCCCCCTTCCCCCGTTTCAGATCTTTGGCCAAAGTTGGCTAGTTTGCATTTTCCTATGTTGGGCAAACTCGACTTTTTGGTGTCCCGTTTAAAAAAACTAAACAAAAACAAAAACAAACAAGAAGTCTGGCATAGAGTTTCCTGCCTGAGCAGGGGGCTGGACTAGATGACCTCCAAGGTCCCTTATTATTATTATTATTATTGTTGTTGTTGTTGTTGTTGTTGTTGTTAAAATAAATAAATCAATCAAAAACCCAACAAGGAAGTTGAGCCTACAAACTCTGGGGGACGGAGGAGAGCTCTCGGGGGGGGGGGGGTGCAGGGGGCCCACGTTGGCGACCCTGGCTGGCCCCAGGCTGCTGTTCGCCCGGGAAAGCCAGCAGGGCTCCGGGGCTGTTGCAAAAAACCTGCCCGGGCAAAGGGCGCCGAGGAGGCTCCGCGCTGTTTCTCCGCCCAAGGCGGCTGTTGGCAGCGCTCCCGCCTCGCCCAACCGCCTTGTTTGCCTGGAGGGGCCGCTGGGCCGGGGTGGGGGAGGGAGGGAGAGGAAGGGAGGAACCTCTTGCGCTCCGGGGGCGCCCCGACCCCCAAAGCGGGCTGCGCTGTCCAGCGTCCCCGGCCTTGGCTCGGCCCCGGCCACCCGCCCCCCTTGCCAGCTTGCCTGCCTGCCTGCCTGCTTGCTGTCTGTCTGTCTGTCTGCCTGCCTTCTTGCCTGTCTCTCTGTCTACTTGCCTGCCTGCCTGCCTGTTTGTCTGTCTTCTTGCCTGCCTGTCTGTCTGTTTGCCTGCCTGCCTGTCTGTCTGTCTTCTTGCCTGCTGTCTCTCTGTCTTCTAGTCTGTCTGTCTGTCTGTTTGCCTGCCTGCCTGCCTTCTTGCTTGCTGTCTGTTTTCTTGCCTGTCTGTCTTCTCGCCTTCTTGCTGTCTGTCTGTCTTCTTGCTTGCTGTCTGTCTTCTTGCCTGCTTGCTGTCTGTCTTCTCGCCTTCTTGCTGTCTGTCTGTCTTCTTGCTTGCTGTCTGTCTTCTTGCCTGCTTGCTGTCTGTCTGCCTGCCTGTCTTATTGCCTGCCTGTCTGTCTGTCTTTTCACCTGTCTGTCTTCTTGCCTGTCTGTCTTCTTGCCTGCCTGCCTTCTCGCCTGTCTGTCTGTCTTCTTGCTTGCTGTCTCTCTGCCTGTCTGTCTGTCTCCTTGCCTGTCTGTCTTCTCGCCTGCTTGCTGTCTGCCTGCCTGCCTGTCTTCTCACCTGTCTGCCTGTCTTCTCACCTGTCTGCCTGTCTTCTCGCCTGCCTGCCTGTCTTCTTGCCTGCTGGCTGTCTGTCTGTCCGTCTGCCTGCCTGCTTGCCTGTCTTCTTGTCTGCCTGTCTGTCTGCCGCCTTGCCTTCTTGCCTGCTGCCTGCCTGTCTGTCTGTCTCTGCCTGCCTGTCTCTCCGTCGGCCTGCCTGGCTTCTTGCCTGCCTGCCTTGCCAGCCAGGCTCCAGAGTCCAAGCCCCCGGTCCCGCCGCCCCTTACCTGGCAAAGCGAGGCTCCAGCCGCGGGGTGCCGGACTTGGAAGGAGGGCGGCCCGGGGAGGAGCAGGAGCAGGAGCCGGAGGAGCGGACGCCTCTTCCCGGACGGGCGCAAAGTCCTGTCTTTCCCAGGCGCGGCTCTTTTTCCCCCCCTTTCTTTCTTTCCTTCCTTCCTTCCTTCCGGAACGAAAGCGAAGATCGGCGGGGCTCCGAGGCGGAGTCTCTCGCCTCCCCCGCCTTCTTCCCGGTCTGGCCGGGGGAACTCGGCCGCCCCCGCGCGCCCTTCTGGCTCCCTGCGCGGAGATCCGGCTTGGAAAGCGGAGGAAGGAGCCGACCTGCCCCGATCCGGCTCTCCCCTCCCCTGGGCGTGGGCACCTGCGCCTTGCCTGCGCTTGGAGAGCCCAAAGCGCTCCCTTTGAAAAATAAAAAGTAAAATGAAATGAAAAATAGAGCCGTTAGCCCAATGCCTGGGGGGGGGATCCCCGATGTCTACCTCCCCAACAATGAAGGAGACTCTTTGTAGCTCAGGCTTGAAATGTGGGGTCCTTGGTGCTCTCGGAGCTGGCTTGTTTTCTTGCAGACGTTTCATCACCTAACTAGGTAATGTTATCAGTGCTAGAAGGGAGTGGGAGGAAGGAGACTGGACTGGAGGAAGGAGAGGAGGAGGAGGGGGATTGTGGGGTCCTTGGTGCTCTCGGAGCTGGCTTGTTTTCTTGCAGACGTTTCATCACCTAACTAGGTAATGTTATTAGTGCTAGAAGGAGTGGGAGGAAGGAGACTGGACTGGAGGAAGGAGAGGAGGAGGAGGAGGAGGAGGAGGAGGAGGATTGTGGGGTCCTTGGTGCTCTCAGAGCTGGCTTGTTTTCTTGCAGACGTTTCATGACCTAACTAGGTAATGTTATCAGTGCTAGAAGGAGTGGGAGGAAGGAGACTGGACTGGAGGAAGGAGAGGAGGAGGAGGAGGAGGAGGAGGAGGAGGATTGTGGGGTCCTTGGT
>NW_015405016.1:0-2768 GCF_001527695.2 Protobothrops mucrosquamatus
ACATGGCTATTCCAACAAGCGGGACTGGCCTAGGGCAATTTTTAGAGGGGTTTTTAATCATATTTTAATTAGACAACATTTAAATATTTCTTTTTAACTAATTTTAATTTTGTAATTGTTATTGGTGTATTTTTAACTGATTGTCAGCCGCCCTGAGTCCGCAAGGAGAAGGGCGGGATATAAATTCAATAAATAATAAATAATAATAATAATAAAAATAATATATATTTTTTTAATAAATCCTTATACCTAAACTATTAATATCCTTATACCTATTAAATATATATATCTTATAATTATTATTCTATTTATTTTATTTATTTTTTATTTTTATACCTAAGTATTAATATTATTACTCCTATAACCAAAATATTAATCTAGCAAAATGATAAGGAATTGTTTCTGATGAAGCGAAATGGAAGGAGCAGAGGAAAATAGGCCCGGGAATAATGGCGTCCGCCACGTGGACCTCCCAAAATGGTGGCCGTGGCGATATTAGGCTCGCCGGCCACCGGGGAGCTTGAAAGTGCGGGAATCGAAGGGGCGCGAAGCCTCGAGCAACTTCCCCCTCCCCGAGCCCAGAAACTTGCACTTAGATGCGCAGCGGCCACTGCGATCGAATGGCGGCGGCGCGAACCGCAGAGAAGCAGTCGTCGATCGAAGCTGAGAGGATCGCCTCCTGCGATCCCCCTAGATGGGGCCTGCAATCTCCCGCGCCGGAGGCACCGAGGGGCGGCAGGCACAGCGATCCCTCTCCGATGAAGGAAGGAATCGCAAATTTGCCTCAGAGAGGTCAAAAGAAAAAGGAAACTAAAGATCCAAATTAAATCAGAAAGAAAAACAGAAATAAAGGGAAAAAGGCACTGAGGCCTAGCCTGGAGCCTTGCGAAACGAAAAAACACGTCTGCTAAGCTTGACTAAGACAAAAAACTGGGGAAGTCACACCCAGAGAGAGGCGTGGCAAGAGTTTTTTTCTTGTCTTAGTTCTGCTAGGCAGGATTGCATAATTAACCCATCCTGTGGACTCTACACCACCATCTGCTGGAGAAAAAGAGAGATCACTTACAATATGACTCTTAGTAAATTAAAATACACTTAGAACTCATTTAAAATTACTGTTCCTTTGAAAGGGAAATAATACAACCGTTATTAATATTATTAGTAATAAATAATACAACCATTAATATTATTACTAATAATTCCAAAGTGCCTTTAATTCTAGTGATTCTAGTAATCAATATTTAGGAATTAATAAGTTACTAATGATGATTGTTCTGTTCTGAGAGCCTGTTTATGAGAGCCCTGACTAATGGCAGTAATGTATCAGATCAGTTTAGTATTGAAATGAGAACTATTGAGCACTTGTTAAAGATGTGCAGATTTTTCAGTGGGCCCTTCATATTACAAAAGCCTGAGTGATGCCCCTCTGATGGTTGTTTCAAAAATAATGTGCAGCCCATTTCTAAAAATTAAATTGCCCTGCTTTATCTCTTTCCTGTATTCCTGTCTATCAGATTCATTGGCCAGAATGCAGAAACAATAGCTAGGGTATGCAGATTTAGCTTCCACAAGAAGAAGCTTTTTGCTAGTTGAGACTGTGAAGTGACACAATGTACCAGATCACAACTAATCTAAGCTACCTTGCACAAACTGCTACTTAAGTGGTTGAATGTGTACCACTGTCTAAATCATTTAATCCTCCTGCTACACTCAATGATTGAGATTAATACAGGTCAAATTTATCTTTTTCATTTGTTTTTCTTGTTTGTTTGTTTTTGTCATTCTGGAAGGGAACATGCTTAACTCTTGTGCTTACTCCTCAGAAGTTCAGATTTTTTCTGAAGAAGACAGTCTATATCACTTTACTTCAACAGTGAACTTGCCAAGTTTCAGCAACGTTGCCATATTCCTATTGTAAGAACAATACTAAATGTTCAATTAATATATGTCATGTATATTATGTAGCTATGCATTATTTCCTATTAATTAACTTGAAGAATTTGAACCTTAGTACCACGGCAGTAACACAGTAACACAGTAATGGGCAGTTAATAATTTCCTATTCTATGGAAGAACCTTTCCTGTCTGTAATACAGACTTCCTCACTGAATTGAGAAGGCTTTGTTCTCAGTAAATTAGAGAAATATATTTAACCACAATATTATTCTTTTTACTATTGTTAATAAACAATGAGCCTGATATTGGCTTTCAAATTCATAGAAAGTAACTGAAAACCATTATTGTCAGTATCAGGAAAGAAAGATTTTTTTTAAAAAAAACTATCTTTATACATCTGAGCTACCTGATACTAAAGTAAATAAAAGTAGACACCAAGAATACTTTAAACAGGTCAGACAAAAATTATGCTGGTCAATAACATATATGTAACTTCTAAAGCAGCTATTCATGGAACCAACATAAAATCATTTGGGATAGAACTCTAAAAACACAAAATGTTATGGAAAGGACACTATCTTTTTTGTATAGTACCCTATTTTTTTCCAGGACAGTGGACATAAAGAGGCTCTCTGATAAAATATAAAATTAAATGCAGGTTTATAAAAAAAAAAACAATAGTTTTTTTATAGGAAGCTACTTCAGAACTGGCCAGGACAGTAAGATTTTTTTTTAAATTAAATAATCATGGATTACAGTCTGTTAGTATTAACAGTTGTATTTTTATATACAGAATTAATGTTCTATGTTTAAAAAAATTACCAGACAGAACTCTGAAATTCAACATATACAATATATAAAATATCTTGTTA
>NW_015405017.1:0-2768 GCF_001527695.2 Protobothrops mucrosquamatus
GTTATGCAAGAGGAAGCAGTGATGTGGTGCCCGGGGGAAGCATGGGAGCAATGTGGCTTCAGAGCAAATGTAACAGCTGCTGCAGCATCCAAATAATTCAGGGATTTGCTAGGCTCTCAAGTGAATCGAGTGGAAATGCAATTTCTGTATTCGTTTACAGGAAGGCAGAAAAAGAGATAATGAAATGGGATAGACATATTTTTTTTTTCCTTTTGACTTTCTAGCTTCACGCTCGGAGTTAAGTGGGAATAATTATTGGAAAATTGTTTACATTTCACTTGGCTGCAGAGCTCACGTAAAAACTTACCCAGAAGTAATACACCATGAGTTCAGTGGAGCTTATTTTGAGATAATTTTGCCATCATGGTTCTCCTTATCTGGCTTTTATGTCATGTATTGATGTTCTTTGAGAGGGATTATGCAGGGTACCCAGTTCCATATGGCACTAATCCTTGGGGTGTGAAACACCACCAGGGTCTCACATCCTAGATTGCCTTTCAGACGATTAAAATACAAAAAGTGATACAATTTCTCTAATGCTTTGGTGTAGCCATGTACTATGATGTACTGTACTGTAGCCTCACTTCCTTAATAAAAAGTTCATAACGTGCTATTAAAAACAGAAAGACAAATTGTAAAACCTGTTTTTAACATTCAGATAAACAGATTTTCAGGGCTGAAGAAGATGAATAATCAAACTGTCTAAAAAAAATTAGAATATAATAGTCTGGACAGGCCACAAGATGGCATTTTTCTGCTACAAATTGTGTTTTTTTTCCCTTGCCAGAATCTCTGGGAAGATGCTGAAGGAGTATTAACATGTTAGAGATTATAATTTCTAAAGATGAAAATCTAAGTTTCTGAACACACGCTGAGCTTACACACAGCTCCTAATGAGTCCAGAGAAATAAGAACATTGGCCAATGAGGCTTCAGTACAATATAGAAAGCAAAAGAAAATCATAATATCTTATGCAAATTCCTGACTAGAGGTTTTACCTATGTCTACCGAAAGAACCGTCTTCTGCAGCAAAAGTTCATCTGCTTTATTAATCTGGACTTCTTCCAGATTCTTGGAAACTTGAAACTTAGTTTGGAGAGTTTGAGGAATGATGGAGATTCTGTGCTCTTCTCAGCCTAATAATGTCCTCCAGGATGTTTTTCTTTGTTGGAAGAGAACCAAACTGCAGAGAGAAGAGTTGGGTAACCTGACACTGTGCATGGCCAAGATCTACACATTCTGGCTGAATCTGCAATCTTGTAAGCAAGCCACAATCACAACACAAACATTGCCAAAGAGGATTATTATGATAGGGAGGAAGGGCAGTAACTCAGACATGTTATCAGCAGTTCATGTTCTAAGGACGCATGCTATTGGATGATAAGTTTCTGATGGCCTTTAGTGTTCAGAATCAATTTGATATTTGAGAATCAATCAAGACTCTGGCCCTCCCAATACAGGCATCCCTGTATTTCCTTTATCTATCACTATTTGTAACAGGGGAACTGTGAGTACCCTGCCTACAGCTTAAAAATAAGCCGTATTGCTTAATACAAGGCCTCTGTATTGTTTATTTTTGTTAGTATGTCTTGTGGTTATATGGCTGCTTGCTGACTGGGCAGCTGTACAAATAAAACCAAATAAACATTCAGCAATTTTGAGTGTGCACCTTTGAGTCTGTATTGACTTCTGGCAATTGTCTGGATTAGTCCCTGCAATTTTTTTTGCCCTTGTCTTCTTCCTAGAGCTAAAAGAGAGGGTCTGGCTCAAGGTCACAACTTGGCTTTGTACCTAAAGCAAGCTTAGGGCTTATGGTTCCCTGGTTTCTAACCTGGTGCTTTAACATTACACCAAACTGGCTCTCCCAGCAAATATATCTGACATTTTTATTTTTAAAGTGGGACTTAGAGCAAAGCCACGGCCCATAAACAATTAGTAGGATAAACCTTAAACTAATTCCAACACTGGGACGCAATCTCCTCTACACTGTAAATTTTTCGTCTTGACCTGAGTAAAGCAGCAATCACTGTCACATTGTACTGGACCAAATATGGTTGTGTGGATTAAATCTTAGGATATGCTAGATAAACTGTGAGATCTGACCTGATTCAGTGCCTGGACCCACACTATATGTTATGGTCTGGTTGTTTAGCCCTAATTACCCAAATGCATTCAGTTGTATTTAATTGTTGGAGTTTGCATGGTGTTTGCAAAAGTTCATTAGCTTTTGTTTGCATTAACAATCCAAAATACTTCCAAGGGTATTCCCAGAATCTCCATAATTCTGTGCATTCCCCTTATCTATTTTCTTTCCTCCTATTGCACTAATGATGTTACCTAGTTTAGGTAATGAAACATCTGCAAGAAAACAACCAAGCTCAAGAGAGCATCAAAGTCCCTTCATTTCAACCCCGAGTTAGAAATATTCTTTATTTCCTCCTATTTCCCTTCGACTTGACAAGCATAATCACTTTTTCTAGCCTGTGATCTGCTCACATCATAAGTGTGAGAAATTTTGTTTCCCGACTCCAACAAGCAGTTAGCCTTCATTTGGATTAAAATTAATTTTTATTTAATAATAATAATAATAGTAAAGTTGGAAGGGACCTTGAAGGTCATCTAGTCCAACCCCCTGCTCAGGCAGGAAACCCTATACCATTTCGGACAAATGGCTGTCCAGTCTCTTCTTAAAAACTTCCAGTGTTGGAGCATTCACCGCTTCTGGAGGCAGGTTGTTCCACTGGTTAATTGTTCTCACTGTCAGGAAG
>NW_015405018.1:0-2768 GCF_001527695.2 Protobothrops mucrosquamatus
TTCAAGAAAAACAAGAAAGTCCAGTTGCCTCTTGAAACAGCACCTTTGAGACAACTGAGTAGAAGAGTATCAAGAATTTACATTGTTTACATTGTTAGAGTGCTTTGAACATGGACTTAATCTTCTTCTAGAACAGGGGTCTTCAAACTTGGCCCTTTTATGACTTGTGGACTTCAACTCCCAGAATTCCTCAGCCAGGGACGCTGGTTGAGGAATTCTGGGAGTTGAAGACCACAAGTCATAAAAGGGCCAAGTTTGAAGACCCCTGTTCTAGAACAATACTACAGGTAATGGTCTCAACTTATGATCAGTTGTTTAATGACTGTTTGAAGTTACAATGGACTTCAAAAAAGCTACTTATGACTGATCTTTGGACCCCCCCTTGCAGTCGTGTGATCACATTTCAAACACTTGACCACTAGCTCACATGACTACTTGCAGCATTTTGCGGTCACATGTCCACAATTTGTGATTTGTTTTGCTGGTTTGTGACAAAAAAACGGCCCTTTTGGGAGAATTGATTCATTTAACAACCATGTGGTTCATGTAACAATCACACATTTTGCTTAATCATTGCAGTGGCTTGCTTGTAAAACCACTTATAAATTTGAGTCTGGTCATGTAGTGCCTTGACTTACCACCACAGTGCCTAATTACCTAAATGCTGGTCTCCATTGTGGCTGTAAGACGAGGACTACCTGTGTTCCAGAAAATCCGCCTTTAAAAAGGGACCTAATACTCACAGCATAGTTTGGCTTTCACTGTCAGCTATCCTCCAAGAATCTGTTTTCCTTTAAATGCAGCCGGGCAAAATATGTGCACAATTCCTAAGAGAAGGTTGCCAATGGCTAAATTTACTGGTCAAAATTCACCTCTGCCCCAGCCTGGTTCATGCTTAGGATAATGATTGGTAGATGTTTTCCTCCTACCTACTGTCATTGATGGGAACAGAAAGAAGATAAACTGAAGAAATCTGTTCTCATGTGCTGTGTAACATTAATAGGAGCAAATGCTTTCTGGCATCATGCCACAATAACAAAATAACAGAATAACAGAGTTGGAGGTCTTCTAGTCCAACCCCCTGCTCAGGCAGGAAACCCTATACCATTTCAGACAAATCATTGTCCAATCTCTTCTTTAAAATCTCCAGTGATGGAGCACCCACAACTTCTGTAGGAAAGCCATTCCACTGATTAATTGTTGTGTCAGGAAATTTCTCCTTACTTCTAGGTTGCTTCTCTCCTTGATTAGTTTCCATCCATTGCTTCTTGTCCTGCCCTCAGGTGCTTTGGAGAATAGGCTGACTCCTTCATCCTTATGGCAACCCCTTCAAATATTGTAACACTGCTATCATGTCACCCCTAGTCTTTATTTTTGGTCCCTCTGCCACAAGAAACATTTTAACAGAAAAACAGAGTCAGAAGGGACCTTGGAGGTCTTTGAGGCCAACCCCCTGCTCAAACAGGAGACCCTATATCATTCCAGTCAAATGGCTGTCCAATCTCTTCTTGAAAACTTCCAGTGTTGGAGCACCCACCCTAAATCTAACCCCTTCGAATATTGGAACATTGCTATCATGTCCCATCTCGTTTGTCTTTTCATTAAAGAACAGGATAGAGACTTACAATGGGTACAGCAAAATTTATCCTGGTATAGTTTTCCTCTGGTTCAAGGATATAATTCTTAACTCAGCCATGATAAATGGCCCATTGTGGATTTGTTTCAGAGATGGTGACAGAGTGAGGCAGGAGGAAAGATGGATAACTCCTTCCTCATTCTTTGTCATGCCACTGGTCCCTCGTGAACCACATTATCCTGAAGATACACATAGCTTCCACTTTACTACCCTTAAAAGAGCATTAAAAATATTATTCTTTGGCCTGTTAAGATGAGGTGGGAGAGACTTTGGTCTGTTTTTATCTCCATGGGTGGGGACAGAATTGGCTGTTGCTCCTTCCAAATGATGCTGTCTTTGGAGTTTTATTTCCACGTTTCACTAGTTTTTATATGTTTTATACTCTAAGCCACCCAGAAATAAAATAAAACAAGCAAACAAATTTTGATGGAGAGAAAGAAAACCATCCATGGCATCCTTAGTGAGTGTAAAAGCTATTTGGCTCTGTCATCTATTACTTTGGAGCGAAGTCAGCCATGAGGACAGTCAATTTCATGCTGAGCTAATTTGTTATTGATACAAGGATGAGCAGAGGACATCTTTGTTTAAAAATAGGGAAAAGCCCAAATTGCTGCATTTATTCTTCAAGCTGTGCCTTGGAATATTAACTGGTAGACCCTTTCGAAAGGTTTGCTATGATATCTGGTAGTTATAATTATTCCAAAATAATATAAATTAGAAATAATACTATAACACTATAACACTGCAATTCATGTGTCACTGGTCTGGATATTCTTGATTTATTCTTCTGCTCCCCTGCTAGGATATGATGAGGTGGCAGGGAATCTAAAACACACTGTAAAAATAAAAGGAAGAGAAAAGGTCCAAGATATGTAATTCAGTATGTTTAGGGCGTGTGCAGCTCGCTGAAGGAAAATTTTGTGGTGAGGGGGAAAAAAAGCAGAAAGAAAAACCGTCATCTTCAGGTCTTCAAAGGGAAGAGATTTTCTGAGCTCTATTTTCCTTGTCATGTTCATGGAAAAATGAAGAGAGGGAAAATTCATCAAGTCATGATATATTCAAGATAGAGCCAAGCAACCTTTTTGTTTCATACAGTATTTTCCGTATGCTCAAACTGAGGCCAATTCTGCAA
>NW_015405019.1:0-2767 GCF_001527695.2 Protobothrops mucrosquamatus
GGGGGGGCCTGTCAAGAATCCTTTGTTTTTCTGACTTCCTTTCTTCTATGTGTCAAAAAGAGCAGGCAGCCAAAGCTGGTTGATTCTCATGTACGGCATCCGTGGAAAACTGGGCTGCAGGACCCAGGATTTGGGGCGAGCCTCCCCCCTCCTGCCCCCCTCCCCAGTAATTGGCCCTTGAGTAAGGAAAGTCAAGAAGGATCTTTGCAAGATTTTGCATGTGTTTGCTCCATACCTGATTTTTTTTTTTCCTGTCGGCACATTGGATATTCACATAGGGGGTTGTGTCTGCTTCTCCAGCCCTACATTTCCTTCTTCCCTTCCTCTTCCCTCCTTCTCACTCCTTCCCTCCCTTCCATCCTCTCTTCCACTCCCTTCCTCTCTTCCTCCCTCCCTTCCTTCTTCCCTCCCTCTCCTTCCTTCCTTCCTTCCTTCCTTCCTTCCTTCCTTCCTTTCTTTCTTTCTTTCTTTCTTCCTTCTTTCCTTTCTTGCTCTCTTTCCCTCCCTTCTTCTCCTCCATCCCTTCCTTCCTTTTTCCCTCCGTTTCCTTCTTTCTTTTTTCTTTCTTTCTTTCTTTCTTTCTTTCTTTCTTTCTTTCTTCCTTCCTTCCTTCCTTCTTTCCTTTCTTGCTCTCTTTTCCTCCCTTCTTCTCCTCCATCCCTTTCTTCCTTTTTCCCCCCGTTTCCTTCTTTCTTTTTTCTTTCTTTCTTTTTTCTTTCTTTCTTCCTTTTTTCCTTCTCCTGCCTTCCTCCCTTCCTTCCCTCCCTCCCTTTCCTTCCTTCCTTCTTTCTTTCTTTCTTTCTTTTTCTTTCTTTCTTTCTTTCTTTCTTCCTTTTTTCCTTTCTTGCTCTCTTTCCCTCCCTCCTTTCCTTCTTTCTTTCCACCCTCCCTCTCCCTCCCTTTCTCCCTTTCTCCTTTTTCCATCCTTCCTTCTTTCCTTCATCCATCTCCCTTTCTCTTTTTCCTTTCCTTATTTTCTTCTTTCCTCCCTCCCTCCCTCTCCCTCCCTTTCTCTCTTTCTCCTTTTTCCTTTCTTCCTTCTTTCCTTCCTTCCTCCCTCTCCCTTCCTCTTTTTCCTTTCCTTCCTTCTTTCCT
This sequence comes from Protobothrops mucrosquamatus, assembly GCF_001527695.2. Lineage (NCBI taxonomy): Eukaryota > Metazoa > Chordata > Lepidosauria > Squamata > Viperidae > Protobothrops > Protobothrops mucrosquamatus. The sequence goes on from NW_015405019.1 coordinate 1,096, forward strand.
TCCTTCCTTCCTCCCTCCCTCCCTCCCTTCCTCTTGCTTCTTTTTTTCCTTCCTTCCTTTTTTTCCTTCCTTCCTCTCTTTCCCTTGCACACAAGGACTTAAGTGGCAACATTGTGTGTGTGGGGGGGTCCATGCCCTTTGGACGCCATGAACTCCTTTGAGGGTCTGGCAAAACCTACAGACCCTCCCTCAGAAATGGCATTTAATGCCTAATCGAAAACACACCGTTTTAGTGCAGAGGAAAGCAATTATGCTCAAAGAGTTATTAAAGTTTTTAAAAAATATGTACTTGTCAATCACAGGCTTCTTTACCAATCCACTAAATCAATAACAAAGCACGTTAAATTTCAGTTAGGGGTTGGTGAACATAGAGCTGAATTGTGAACATGAGGACACTGTAATACACACCCTTAAGGGATATGTATTTGTGTTCCAACACCACAACACGTCCTTCCTTAATTCTCCCCCTTGCAAGATGTACACGTGCAACAACAATTTCCTTACCCATGTTCCCCTTCCTCTCTGAATTTCTCCCCCTTTCCTGTGGCTTCTTTGGATAGTAATCTGGTGTTACCCCTGGATCACTGCTAAAGGGTTGACAATCCATCAGAATAGAGCTGGAAGGGAGCTTGGAGGTCTTCTAGTCCAACCCCCTACTCCAGCAGGAGACCCTACACCATTCCAGAGAAATGGCTGTCCAGTCTCTTCTTAAAAGCCTCCAGTGATGGAGCACCCACAACTTCTGGTGGCAAGTGGTTCCACTGGTTAATTGTCCTCACTGTCAGGAAGTTTCTCCTTAGTTCCAGGTTGCTTCTCTCCTTGATTAGTTTCCATCCGTTGCTTCTTGTCCTGCCTTCTGGTGCTTTGGAGAAGAGCTTGACTCCCTCTTCTTTGGGGCAGCCCCTGAGATATTTCTATCATGTATCCTTCTTTTCTCTAGACCAGCCATACCCAATTCCTGCAACCGTTCTTCATATGTTTTAGCCTCCAGGCCTTTAATCATCCTAGTTGCTCTTCTTTGCACTTTTTCCAAAGTCCTGACATCCTTTTGTTGTAACGTGGCGATCAAAACTGGACGCCGCGTTCCAGCGGTGGCCTTACTAAGGCTTCACAAAGCGGTACTAACGCTTCACGTGTTTTTGATTCTGTGCCTCTGCTTGTGCAACCGATCAGCTGTGTGTTTGCGGCTTTTAAGCACCAGTCTGAAAGCTTTCCTGGTGGTGGGGTCAAAGGCTGCCGACCTGCCAACTGATCAGAGCCGGGAGAAAAAAAAGAGACCGGCTGCCACTCGCTGAGTTTTGCTGGAGTTGATAATTGCAGCAGGAGTTGGCGAGACCAGCAAAATAACTAGCCTGATCTGGAAGCGTCGCAAGGAACGTCAATCCCACGCCTGCTAATGCACGCACAACGTGGTGGTAAGATGTTATTTCGACCTAGGATGGATGGAGCTGTGAGATTTGGCGAGGACAGAAAGAGAACCGAAGGAAGGAAACGGGGTAGTGAAGGCAGAATGTCCCCAGGGGTGATTGGCGAACGTCCGTGGCCTAACTCAGAACATCCCTATAATTCTATTATCCTACATATGGAGATCTAATAGTGTATTGTTATCCTATGAAGTTAGAAGCCTATTGTTCTACATTCTGTGTTCTGTTATTCCCATTAACTAAAAGGA
>NW_015405020.1:0-2767 GCF_001527695.2 Protobothrops mucrosquamatus
CTTTTTAGTCCCACCCACTACTGCAGCCACGCCCACCCAATGGGCCGCCCCAGCCAATTGGTCACACCCACCCGGCACTCGACGATGCACAAGTGGGTTTTGCGTTGCAGTTTGGGCACTCAGTCTCTAAAAGGTTCGCCATCACTGGGCTATAATGTAATGTGGAATTTGAGCTTGGATGTCACCTAGTTGGGTAATAAAATGTCTACAAGCCAACAACCAAGCTCAGAGAGTACCAAGGACCCCACAGTTCAACCTGGAGCTACAAATATTCTCTTCTATGGGAGTTTTGGAATTACAGAATTTTGGAGCAGTACTTCAGAGGCTTCGTAGTTGGTGTAGCTCCAATCCTTGATAAAGCCTTCCAGGGTAGAGGCTCAGCCTAAAAGGGATATTGGAGTCTTGGTACACAGAACCACCTCAGGCTGGTTTTTTTTTTAAAAAAAAATGTTTTGTTGAATGAGAAGTATTTATTTTCAAAGTTATTTGCAGTTTCAAACACGAGAAACTCTGCACTTTTACAATTGATGGCTTGAAAATGGTTCCTGTAAGAGGAATCAATTATTCCAGACCACGTTTCTGTCTCTGCAATCTTCCTTCATAAAAATAGAAGTATATTTATCTGGCTTGATCAATGTCACGTTGAAACAGAACATATCGCTAGAAATGAGTACATCATTTTTAACTGCTGGTTAAAAACTTAAAGGATTTTTACCTTATTGAGAGTGTCTAGAGCTTCCTGAGCAGCAAGCAGTGCTGGTTCAGCTTTAGCCAAATCAGTTTCGCAAGCTCTTTGCTTTTCCGATACATTCTAAAGAAGGAAATATGAATGTTTTTCAAGTTATTGGGGAGACGCATTCCTTAGTTCCGTTTTAAAATTCTGAGATTCTGATCACCTCTAATTTTGTTAGATCAACAAAAAAAAAATTGCCCTCATAAGTAATGCTAAGAAAGAAAGTAATTTGTGAACACCAGCTGTGAGCAATCTCAGAAGCCTGGTAACTGAAAATTTCCCAGAAGGAGAGCTCTGCGTTTAGGACACCCAGTGACTGAATTCAGAGGAATTGCCAAGTAAAGAGAAACACAAAGAGGAAAGAGTGAAGGAGACTATCTATTCTATCTCCTCGCTGTTGCAAATTCATCCTCATATATGATTGGCATATGGTGCAATTCAGTTTTCAGTGTCTATGGCAGACATGTCAAACACAAGGCCCGGGGGCCGGATGCGGCCTGCGAAGTAGTTTCATGTGGCCCACGAAGCCATCCTGGAAACAGTGAGGGAACGGCCCCCGCTGCCTTGGCCCTGGCCCAGGCCGTCCGGGAGCCAATGTACAATTTTGTGGTGGCCATCTATGCTGAAACACATTCAGTCTTAGCTCCACAAGGCCGTCTAGAAACAGCAAGTAATCAGCCCCTGCTGTGTCGGCCCCGCCCCCTGGGTGCATGCTGGGGAGGTGTCACCCTTTGTGAGGAATGAAGAAATGGACCATGCCTTGGCGCTTGCCCCGGTCCCACCCCCTTCTGCCAGAGACCCTCAGATCTGTCCCACTCCTGCCCAGGCCCCCACAGGCACCCTTGACGTGAATGATGTAGAGCTGGCCACACCCACCCAGTAGGCCATACCCACTCCATCCACGCCCACCCAGTAGGCCGCACCCACCTGGCCCCCCTGAGGGCAACCGCAATGCTGATGCTGCCCTCAATGAAATTGAGTCTGACACCCCTGGTCTATGGAGATTCTCAGTCGTCCAGGTCACGGTTGCCCCAAAGGTGCTTTCTTTCAAAAGACTGCTGGACTTCCTTGTTTTGCTTGAAGACGTTTCGCTTCTCATCCAAGAAGCTTCTTCAGTTCTGACTGAATGGAGGAGACCGGAAGGATTTATATTCCTTGGAGTCATCTGGTCATTAGCCCTTTTTCTGAGAATTATTGAGGCCACTTGGAGGTTTATCTGTGCCCTCCCCCCCCAGGATCACCTGAATCCTGTAGTCTGCAATTTTTTTCCCCTGGAAATCCATTCATACTCCCATAACGAGGATGATTCCATCATTCAGTCAGAACTGAAGAAGCTTCTTGGATGAGAAGTGAAACATCTTCAAGCAAAATAAGAATGTCCAGTTGCCTTTTGAAAGAAAGGATCTTTGGGGCAGTTTTGAAAGAAAGCACCTTTGGGGCAGTTTTCAGTGCTTCAGTATACATTAGCATACGGAAGGAGTGGATCCGCAGGGAACAATGTGTGGCTTCATGGCTAAATTGTTTAATATTTTTAATAGACAAATATTTAGCTTAACTTGGTGCCAAGTTTTTGTTTTTAATATTTAGAGTATTAATTGCTTCAATTTGGTTTTTATGTCTTTTTTTACTAATATTGTTTAATTCTTGATTGGGAGCTACTCAGAGTTTGGTATAAGATGGGCAGCTGTATAAACATTTAAAATAAATAAAAGTAACACAGTACACTGTAATAAATCCATCAGTAATATCAATTTTGTTTAAAGCATATTAATATTATCTTTAAAAAAATGACCTCTTCTTCCAATATAATGTCTTTCGGGCAACTGATTTAAACCACTATTGTGGGTGATACAGATAATTAATGTTAAAATGGTTGGCTAGAGATTATGAGAGCTCATCTCAGTTGAGGAACAATATCTTGGACAACCAATGGAGGTGACAGCTAAATTTTACTGCAACCCTGATCTATGAAATGGATCTCTGTCTTGGCTTACTTGATCAGAAACTACTGTAATAAACCACTGGCAATTAAAG
>NW_015405021.1:0-2766 GCF_001527695.2 Protobothrops mucrosquamatus
TTAAAAGGGAAAATGTTATACTTTGACCAGTGCAACATTAACATTTGTTTCCTAATAAGAAGCAGTATATAAATATATACATTTAATATAAATATTTTGAGAAAAATGTGTTCCTTCAAGCTCCTTGCCTATGCTCTACCCCAAAACACTCAACATGACTAGCATGTAAAATGAAAGTCAGGATCAATGACTCAACAAAAATCCTATGCATTTTTTCCATAGTTTACTCTTAAATTGTTTTTGCCGTTTGAACATACAATTATACACCTTGTTGATTCTTCACATTTCCTTTGCTACCTTACTTTGCCCTAGGTAGAAACCTAATCTTTATCCATTGATTTCTAAATTCTTTGGTGGCCTTCCAACTTCTCTCCATCTGTCCCTTTTCTACTCCTTGCCTTTTGGACAAGAAGGGTAGAGCAGTTATAGGTTAGGGTTCTGCCAATTTCCACACTCAGTAATCTTAAAAATATTCATGTAGTCCTCGACTTACAACAGTTCATTTAGTGACTCTTTGAAGCATTCAACAGCATTCAAAAAGTGACTTATGACCATTTTTCACACTGACAACCATTGCAACATCCCCATGGTCAGGTGATCAAAATTCAGATGCTTCAGATGCTTTATGACAGTTGCAGTGCCCCGGGGTCATGTGAGCACCTTTTGTAACCTTCTGACAAGCAAAGTCAATGGGGAAGCCAGATTCACTTAACAACTATGTAACTATCTTAACAACTGCAATGATTCACTTAACAAATTTGGCAAGAAAGGTCATGAAATGGAGCAAAATTCACTTAACAAATATTTCATTTAGCAACAGAAATTTTGGGAACTGTGGTCGTAAGTCGAGAACTACCTGTATGTAGCTCTAAGAATAGAGGAAAAGCTTGTGTGGTACCAATAGAATTATCTGGTGGGCCTGAAAAGTAAGATAGAATAAGGGTCTATATAAAGTGACATTATTCTGACAGGGGAAACAAAGGTACAAATCAATGAAATATTAACAAAATGTTTTCAAACATTCTTGCTTAGTTGAGACAGAATTAGCAAGGAGGGAGAACAAACTGGAGGAAGCTTTATTTACACAAAATCCATTCCTTTATAAAATTACAATAATTGGAAGAACTTTAATGACCCAAGCCTTGTGATTAGAAGGTAAAACATTGAATCTTTCGTTATAATTTTTTCCCAATATTTCCTTATATTGATTTGTATAATTATATTTTGCAGATGCCGTGGCTGGTTTCCAGCAGTTTTGAAACACGAGCAGATTGATTCTTCCAACTGAGAAAATCCATAATATTCCGAAAGCAGGCTACTTGGCTATAGATTTGGGAATCAATCAATCAAATCCAATAAGGATTTGACTGTTTGCAGATCAGACTAAAATATTTGGAAGTGAGCATTAAAGTAATAGGTGAGCAAATAGAGTGTAGAACACACATTTTGGGCAGTGATTTCTGGAGTTCTTCCAAAAGTTAATGCCGATTTTTAATTTTTAGGACTTCAGTTCTGCCTTGAGTAAGGTACCTTATTCAAATGCCAAGCTTAGTTCTCCGACGGTACAAAGTTGCACATCCGTGAGCTATACGTAGCATCTATTCATTGAAAGATGTGCCTTGTCAGTTCAAAATAGAAAACGAACATTTACACAGTGTCCCCAGTTTCTCAAATTCTTATTATTGTACAAACCAAATTAGTAGCATACATTGCTATTGGTGGTGCAGTGGTTAGAATGCAGTATTGCAGCCTAACTAACTGCTAACTGCCCAGAGTTCGATACTGCCTAGCTCAAAGTTGACTCAGCCTTCCTTCCTTCTGAGGTTGGTAAAATGAGGACCAGATTGTTGAGGGCAATATGTTGTAAACCAGTTAGAAAGGGCTGTAGACAGTGGTGAGATTCAGCCGGTTCGTACCACTTCAGCAGAACCGGTAGCTAATATTTTGTTGCCCAGGCCCAGAATGGACTTCCGGAAGTGGCATCCACACAGGGAACCAGTTGTTCACATATTTGAATCCCACCACTGGCTGTAGAGCATTATAAAGCAATATATAAGTCTAAGTGCTATTGCTATTTAATTTTTTGTGTGTATACAGGTAGTTCTTGACTTACAACAGTTCATTTAGTGACCGTTCAAAGTTAAAACAAACTTGAAAAAATGACTTATGACCATTTTTCACACTTATGACCATTGTAGCACACACACATATACCACACCCCCCCCCCCCCATGATCACTTGATCAAAATTCAGACACTTGACAACCGGTTCCTATTTATGGTGATTGAAGTGTCCCAGGTTCATGTGATCATCTTCTATGGCCTGCCTTGCATTAAAGATCTGCACTGCAGGAACCAGAAAGAGGGCTAAGAAGATATCTACAGACCCTTCACATCCTGGATGTAATCTGTTTCAGCTTCTCCCCTCAGGACACCGCTATATGGCATTACATGTCAAAACAACTAGAAACAAAGACAGTTTTTTTCTCCCATGCTATCACTCTGCTAAACACCTAATTCACACAGCATTGTCTTATGCCTAAGGATTATTATTATTATTATTATATATAAACTTATATGCCGCCCTTCTCCCCATGGGACTCAGGGCGGCTCACAGCATGTTAAAACAATATAAAACATTTCCCCTATAAAAGCCAATTAAAAACCAAATATTTATAGCTGTGTCTTATTAAAATCATTAAAATTGTCCCTATTTAAAATTCACCCTAGGTCAGTCCCGCTTGCTGAAAAAGCCATGTCTTGAGGG
>NW_015405022.1:0-2766 GCF_001527695.2 Protobothrops mucrosquamatus
ATTGTGTTCTGGGATTTTTTTTCTTTTTCTTTTTAACTTTTCAGTCTAGTTCAAGGGTCTCAAACTCTCAACTTTTTGCGGTTTTGCTATGATGCATCCGGCCCGTGGGCCGGCAGTTTGACACCCCTGGTCTAGTGTAAAGCCCTAGTGATCTCTCCTACAAATGCTAAACAGGTCTTACCTTAGTTTTTCAGATCAACATTGGTTAGGTGTTCCATGCAGAACACTTGATAATACGCCAATGAAAGGATACCCATAATTATTCCCGACTCCCTCCATATGAGAATGTAGTTATGCAAATTATAAATCAACATTCAAAATGCACAGCAACTCTTGATGTTTCTAATTTCATGTTAAACACAATACAAAAAAAAATATTTGTGACTGATCCTAAATACAGGACTGAAAAATAACCACGCTTTCCATACAACCAGACATACAACAGCAGTGACAAATAAAACTGACCTTTGAAAAGAAACAGCAACTATATGACCTCCTATCAGAATGTACCATATAGTCCAACTGAGTAAGAATAATTTTACAACCATCTAGAAATTATAGCTTCCTATTCCAGGTACTGTAAATGGAGTCTAGTTAAATTATCCAGCAGTTAAATAAAATATTCCATATGCTAAGACTATAATTTTCAGCAATAGCAGCATCCACTCTAGTCGACTCAGAATGATTTTTTTCATCTGAATTAAAAAAAATTATCAATAACTCTGTCTCATTATTACCAAAATTCTCAAAATTGCTGTTTCTATATAGCTGTGCCTTATGCTTTTTCACTTGAAATATATACAACTTTGGCTCAAGAATAATCTTATTCCAAAAAAAAAAAACCTCAGAAGAGACTTTAAGCAACTGGTAGGAAGGACATTATTGTTCCTAAGAAATGCAGGTGGCCCAGAGGGCTAGTGTTTGTGATAACTAATTACTGAGAAAAGAGGTGAACTACTCATTTTCTATTTTAACAATCTTCTCTGAAAAAAGTATATATATTCTAGCAAGCAACTATGAAAAGCTGGCTGAAGATAATTCCTCTTGAGCTTCATAGCAGTAGCAATAGCTCTTAGACTAACATACCGCTTCATAGTGCTTTACACAGCCCTCTCTAAGCAGTTTACAGAGTCGGCATATTGCCTCCAACAAGCTGGGTCCTCATTTTACCGACCTTGGAAGGATGAAAGGCTGAGTCAACCTTGAGCCGGTAAGGATCAAACTGCTGGCAGTTGGCAGAATTAGCCGTAATACTGCATTCTAACCACTGAAACATCACGGCTCATTCATACAAATATAATCAGGGAATAACTACTGATTTTCAGTCAGTTCAAACTTCCAGGGCCATCCTGGGGTACCAAAGAAAGTTACTGATCACAGTTTGGCCCAACCATATTTATTTATTTGCTTTCTTTTTTAAAAAATCATGACTTTATCGTATTGAGAGAATGCATGACTGGCCCAAAGTCATCCAGCCAGCTTTCATACCTAAGGCAGGACTAGAACTCATGGTCCCCTGGTTTCTAGCCTTATGCTATAACCACTACACCAAAATTATATCTGTTATTGTACATCAAACCTATATCTGTTATTCATTACAATCCTGGAAAATGAGTGAAATCACAGATAACTTGATATCAATAACTAGAAGCAGCAAATCAATTGTAGTCATTGATATGGAAAACAAGGTTTGTTTTTTTAGCTAAAAATTATGCAGATATTAGTAAAAGCTAACATAGTTTTGCCAATAAGAAGAATAAGTATTGAATAAGAATGAGAGAGAGAGAGAGAGAGAGAGAGAGGAGACAGGGGGAGGGATTGAAATTGTGTGTGTGTGTGTTGGGATGTTTGACTGTCTTGTAGATTGTGGGACTATTACAGACATAATATATCTTACAAAGCCTTTGGCAAAGTACCCCATAACATTCTGATTAGCAAGTAAGTTAAGTATATATTGGATGGAATGTTGATGGATAAACAGCTGGCTTGAAAACTAGACTGAAAGAATACTTGTCAACAATTCTTCATCAAACTGCAATGAAGCATTAAATATAGTACCACAAGGTCTGGTTCTTAGCCTACTATTCTGCAACATTTCTGTTTAACTCAGCTGGAGGAAATGCTTTTCACATTTGCAACTAGCACAAAACTGGGTAAAATAGATAATTGTACAGAAAAAAAATTTAAAATAAACTTTGATTACAGAAATCTAAGGCTGAAAGCAATAGAAGAAATTTAATTACTATGAATGCAAAGTTCTTTGCTTAAAAATAGAAATTAAAGCACATGCATACAGTCGAAAATATCTAACCTGATACCAATACACATGACATGTGTGCTAATGCATGGGTGTCAAACTCGCCGCGTCACGTGATGTGTCGTGATGTGTCTCGACTTTTTTCTCATTGCCGGAGGTGGGGTGGGTGTGGCCTCCACATGATGCAACCGGCTCACGGGCCGGCAGTTTGACACCCCTGTGGTAATGGAACTGACAAGCTAAATATCGAACAATAGTGTGACATAGCTTCTAAAAAAAGCAAATTATATTTTAGGATGGAACTACAGAAGCTAAAAGCACAAGCCTGATGATGATGAATGTGATTTCATCGAAACGTCGCTATGATACTTCTAATCTTACACGGGAGAAAACCCGAATGACCAAAGACTCACATATATATATATATATATATATATATATATATATATATATATATATATATATATATATATATATATATATATATATATATATATATATATATATAT
>NW_015405023.1:0-2766 GCF_001527695.2 Protobothrops mucrosquamatus
GTGAAGGCTAATACAACTGAAATTATGATTATATGAAACAGATGAGGAGTGGTACTAGTTTCTTAAGGAGCATAAAAGAGAAATATTAACACTGTATGACAGGAGCCAAATGTGAGCTACAGTAAGAGTGCCCCTTTTTCTTTATGCATACCACTAGATCATCATCAAAAGTTTTTAAGAACTACCATACAGGCCTCAAGGCATGTTTCCTTCTCCAAATGGCATGTACCCAATCATAAAAATTAAACAAATGACCCAAATCTGATAAGATTATAAACTATGATGAACTTGAGATTATATCCTTTCTTCTGCTTTTAAAAATTAGGTTTGAGATTTAAAAATTGTTTTAAGATCCACTCAAGAGATTACCGGCTTTAATGGTTTCTGGACCACAGGTTGAAAACTAGCGAGCTACAGAATCTTTGAAAAACAGATGATGATTGCCAACGGATGAGAAAATTCTAGATCAAACCAGATCCCTCTTCATGCATTCAGCTAAATGAATGGAAAGCTTTAAATTGGATAGAGAATTGATTGTGCATGTTGTTTGTGCCCCTTCTCTCCCCAGTGTTCATGCATTCAGTTATATTAAAGTCTAATGGAGAGCTGCACTTGTCCAGTATATGCATAAGCATGAATGCAGGTAGTGCGTATTCTGGAATCATTCTTTTTAAAAATCCTGAATCACTCAGCTTCAAAACAATATCACTCTCCTTCAGAATTCCAGTTCAGTAAGCAGAGCTTGAGAGATAAAGTTGCATGTACAGTTTTTTGCTTCTAGGATGAAGCCAGAAAAGGTTAAAAAAAATAACCCACCATTAGTTCCAGTTTCTTCTCTGGAACACACTCCTTCTACATTTCCTCAGAATCCCAAACATGGCATACCCCAAGCTGTGACCATAGCTAACTCATGAGTGATGCAGAGGACCCCCCCCCAAAAAAAACCACCCCCCAATCTTAAGACTAAGTACAATATTATTAAACAGAGAAGAGGAGATCTTTACTCTTTATCTAATCATAAATTGGGTAACATGATTAGCATTAGCAGGAGGATGGAATACCAACTCTAAGTACTCAAAGATCCCTTTCAAGACCATTAATCCATCGATCTATTCTTACATGGTTTACATGAAATATGCAATTTCAATGAAACAAGGTAATTAGGTTTTGGATGAGAAGAATAGGGTTTGTTCTAGTGCAGCTGCTCCCTTTGCTGAAAAAAAAATCTCACTCTTCACATAATCATTTGCTTTTAGGACAGCTACAGCTGAAGTACACATTTGCACACAAAGCTTTGCTCATACTGCATCCGAACGAAACAGATAAACAACCCCCCCCCCTTCCCCTGATAGTCTTCTGCTTCCTCTGAATCTAAGGTGGGGCTATCCAAAAGTGAGCCACTCCTGAATTAACCAATGGAAGCCTTAGACCCTTTTTCATGTCGTACATATACAACTATGTTGTCCATGCATCCAAAGTACTTACTGCTATGCCAAATGCCATTTTGGGTTAAATCCCAGATTATCCTATTATGCTTGAATGGCTGTCTAACAGCTTACATGTAAAATACAAGCAACAGTTAGAGGCATTCAATCCAAAAATTAACTCAATTAACTCAAATGAAAAAGTCAACTGGTAGAGTTCAATGCTAAATTTTCTCTTCCCCCCCCCCCACCTTCTTAAGACATGAATTGCTATCATTGAGCTGGCAACATTCTTGTATGCATTTGGGGAAATTCCAGGCACTCAGAGGGTCCATTTCATCCAACAGAACAACATGCCATTTTGTGCTGCCATGCTACCCATCCAGAAAATCTTAATTCGTTGGTGAATTATGTCAGGAATGCTGACACCAATCATAAATGCATAAAGGCAGCTGATCTTTCTGAGCTTTCAAGCCCCGGCCGTTCAAGTAGGCTTAAAAGAACAGGAGTACAACCATAGCATATAAGAAACTGATAAAAGCAGAGCCGTTGTCTCAACTAATGAAAAGCCCTGGCATATAACTGCCCTTGCCAAAAGACAAAAGGCAATAATTACAATACTGAGCTTTGCAGTTATTTTTAAAAAGCAATAAGCAGCGAATGTCTAAAACTGTAGACTGAGAATATGAAAGCAAATCCATAAGGATTTGACAAATCCATAAGGGAGGGGAAACCCCCACACAAATACAGCTAATAATTGGAAACAGGGAAGAAAACGTTTGTGAAATTAAATCCATGTTGAAATTGAGGGAGGCAGTTGAAGAAAAGGCAAAGAAACCCACTTACATTTGCAATAGCCCAGTGTTTCTCAACCTTGACAATTTTAAGGCATGTGGACTTCAACTCCCAGAATTCCACAGCAAGCATTGCTGGCTGTGGAATTCTGGGAGTTGAAGTCCACATGCCTTAAAATTGTCAAGGTTGAGAAACACTGCATAGCCCTTCTAGCTTCCATATTTAAAAAATCAGGAACTACGGAGTAGCTAAGTGTGGTAAGAATTCAAGATAATGCCTGATGCCTATATTGACATCACCATCCACTGCTGTTTTTATCATCCTAGGCTGCATGATCAAGAAGGCACTATGTTAGTAAAGCTGAGTTATTCTTTCTCTCCTGTACTTTGAGTACTGCAAAAGTGTGAATGGCCTCAGTTAAGAGACAATTGCTTTTACCTTAAATATTTTTTGTCTTACTTACTGTCCTAGAACTACTAAACATCTTACAATTAAACTCCAAGAACAGCACAACACAATGTGCTTCTTTCTATCCCACAATCAATTC
>NW_015405024.1:0-2766 GCF_001527695.2 Protobothrops mucrosquamatus
TCCTCCTCCTCCTCCTCCTCCTCCTCCTCCACTCCAGGAACCCAATTCCCTTCTAGCACTGATGATGTTACCTAGTTGGGTCATGCAGGAACACCACCAAAGTCAGAGAGCACCAAAAACCACACCCTCCTCCTCCTCCTCCTCCACTCTACCAACCTCGCTTCCTTCTCGCACTGATGATGTTCTCTAGTTGGGTCATGAAACGTCTGCAAGAAAACCCCTAACTTCAGAAAGCACCAAGGACCCCGGACTTCAGCTACAAATACTCCTCTTCTATTGGAGTCCTTGACGTGTTTTTCAGAGTGCCAACTCGGCTTGGTGAGGGTCACAGAGTGTGCCAGCTTTCTCAGAACATGGATTTTTTTTGCTCCAGGCTAGCCAAGCGACTCCGCAACTCCCCTTTAGCGGGTTTCGGGAAAGGCACTCCGCAGCTTTTAAAAAGCTGGTATTTTCTTAGCCGGCTGCCCTTTAGGATCAATCCACCACTGTGTTCTGCTGAAGAGCCTTTTGTTCCTCAGCAGCAGAAGACCGTGAAGTGTTGAGCGGGATGGGGACACATCTCCAGGCTACCAGCTGGGATGGCCAAGACTCGTGCCAGACTCCCCGCTGGAAGGGCAAAGGGTGTTGTCTATCACGCAGTTGCCACAGCCCTGGACTGCAACGGGGCCACGGGGCGGATGACCATCACTGCCACGTTTCCGTGGCTCCTCAAACGGGCCCCTTTGGGGATGAGAAGGCTGTCGTCTGACCTTCCTCTTGTGGCTTGGTGGAAGTGGCACAAAGGCAACAGAAGAGGCTCACGGCCAGCAGGGTTACCTTGATGAACGTAGCACGAAGTGGCCTCAAAGTGTGAGAGGGTGGTTTGTTTTTCTTCTCCACTTGCTACTAAACACAGAGTGTGTTTTTGTGCACGCTTTCCCACGCCGATGTATAGCTGACTGGACTTTTATCTGGTGATGGGCTTTTTGGCTTTCGGTCAATCATACTCTCTAGCACAGTGATGGCGAACCTTTTAGAGACCGAGTGCCCAAACTGCAACCCAAAACCCACTTATGCATCATCGGGTGCCGGGTGGGTGTGGCCCATTGGCTGGGCGTGGCCTATTGGCTGGGTGTGGCTGCGGTGGTAACAGCAGACTGGGTGGGACTAAAAAGTTCAATATATATATATTTATTATTGGATTTTATAGGGATGGGGAGGGAATGAGATAGGTAGGGGTATAACATAGGGTACAAAACAAGGATTAAACCAAAGGTTTGGGTACAATAGTGGGGTTACCCCCAACAATAAATTGACGCTTTAGCAAGCAGACTACCGTCCGGGTATACATGTTAAATGTCTATAATTAATATAATACTAAGCAGGTATGTTAAATAGATTTATTCCTAATAATAATAGTGAGAAATTAACCAATACATATCATTCATTCTACGAATAACAATAATGTATTATTAATATATTACTAATTGAGTATTACTTATAAATACTGATATATTACTTAATCATTATAATTACTTATAGATAAGATCAAAAATATAAGAGTATTCACAGCAATCAGATAACATGAAATTTAAATGAAAAGTATCATTTATCCTATTTAATTTCATAACCTTTTCTCATTCCGTCGTATTGCTAACCATTGATAGGATTTTTCCCATGTTTTAAAATATATTGAGAGAAGAGCGAATTTTCAAGGGTAACCCAATTTTGTTAGGTAGAAAACACAAGACGGGGGGGGGGGTTCAAATTCACACCCCAGTGTAAAGTCAGGGCATCCTTCCCAGGCCTGGTCTCAGGCAGAACTCCCCCCCAAAGTCTCCCACCCATCTGCGGTTCACCCCATCAGCACATGCTCCAAGACGCAAAGCCTCCACTCGGTTCCCTTTTAGTCTGTCTGCAGAGCCAAAATAAAAAAAACAAAAAACAAAATTGCTCCCGGGAATGCCAGTGGCGGCATGCTTTTAAGTCTTAATTCATAGCTGGCAGTGCCAAGACTTCGACACTTCAAAGCCTGCTCACTCCCCGGCTCCCTGAACCAATTCTCAGGCGAGCGATTCCACAAAGAGCTTCTATTCCCTTTTGCGACTTTCCGCGGCTGGCGAAGAAATGGGGTTCACCCCAGCTGGGTGAGCTTTGCCTGGGAACTGAGCACAAGTTTGCAGATCCATCTCTTGAGGGTGCTGGGAAATGTTCTTCCGTCTTGGAGGCCGAGGAGACTTGGAAGCTGGGCCGATGTCTTCTGACGTGTCGGTTTTGCGTTCCCAGCTCACGTTAGCTTAAGGAAAACTGCTCTGGCATCTGGAGCGCACTTTGGTGGGGATGTGGGGAGGTCCCACCATGCTGATTTTGCAGCCCCCCAACTTCGGCTCAGCAAATGCAACAATGAGCGGTGAAAACGGGTGTCCCCAGGCCCCCTGCTCTTTGAATCACAGAGTCGGAAGGGACCTTGGAGGTCTTCTAGTCCAACCCCCTGCTCAAGCAGCAGAGCCTCTACCATTCTGGACCAATGGCTGTCCAGTCACTTCTTAAAAACCTCCAGTGATGGAGCACCCACCACGTCTGAAGGAAAGCTGTTCCACTGGTTAATTGTCCTCTCTGCTAGCAAATTTCTCCTTTGTTCTAGGTTGGGTCTCTCCTGGATTAGTTTCCATCCATTATGTCTTGTCTGTTTCATGAAACACCTGCAAAAAAACCACCAAGTTCATGGAGCACCAAGGACCCCATAACATCATGGCTTTGTTAGGGGATCCCCCTACCTTTTTACCA
>NW_015405025.1:0-2766 GCF_001527695.2 Protobothrops mucrosquamatus
AATTCCTCAGCCAGCGTGTCCATTGGCTGGCATCAATTGTCTGAGCAGAATTAGCCTTACTCGCTCCTGCCTCTAGGCCAGGGGGTCTTCAAACTTGGCCCTTTGATGACTTGTGGACTTCAACTCCCAGAATTCCTCAGCCAGGCACACGTGCCTGGCTGAGGAATTCTGGGAGTTGAAGTCCACAAGTCATCAAAGGCCCAAGTTTGAAGACCCTTGGCCTAGGAGATCCAAGGTTCTACACTCAACTGGGAAGATCTTAGCAGGACCTCGTAGCAACCCGTAGCTTGGGCGGTTGCTCATGCTTGGAAAAGGATGACTGTATAAAATCCTTTCCATCCATAAATCAAACCGTTTGCATGTCTGCATAACATCTCTGGAGTTGAGCTTGGCTCAAGAGGCTGAACGTTCCTTCTAAGCAGTAGCATCCTTCTCCATATTTTTTTTCTCCAGTGAGCGTTCTGAACCCAGGCCTGGTCCAACCCTGAAGGAATTGCACCACAGGGGCAAGCATAAGCCCCAATGTGTCTCTTACTTAAGCGATGGATCAATCTGCTCCCCTAAGCTTTGAGTGGCTTCAGTTCTTCACTGGAGGAGTCTGATGTAAGTGACCACTAAAGGGCAGCAAAGCATTGGGGGGAGGGCTGGGTCTATCCTTTCGCTGCCATCTAGTGGTCAACTGGGGCTTTGCAGCTCAGAATGTGCCTCATTTCGCCTTTGTTAGATTCTACACACTTGGAGGTCCAGATGTGGTCTCTGGTGGGTCACCATTTTCAGATTTGAGACAGAAGATTTGGGGAGAAATATCAGCTGTGGGAAACGGTCTTTATGAAGGTCCAGTCCAGAAATTGAAACACTGTTCAAACATTCCCATGAAACAGCGGTCCCCCGTTGTCGTTCCGTTGTCAAGAAGGCCTGGTCTTCATGTAGGCCTTGAGAGAGCACCATTTGAGGGCAGGAGATAGTAAGGAACATGGGATGAATCAAAGCTGGTCTTTCCCTTTTAGTGAGGTCCACTGACCGACACTCTCTGTTTCCACACTACCGATATTGTGTACTTGGGGTGCTGTCTTGTTGACGTCACTGGTGTCAGCAACGGTGTCATCTTGTCCCAGAGCTGCTTCTCCCGGGGAGGTTTAGAAGACATCTTGCAGATGTTCTCAACCTTTCTAAACAGCTGGGCCTCCTTCTCATTTAAGCCCATCACCGCTCACCCTCTTCACCGCCTCGCGTTCGCGTAAGGGATGATGGTTGGAGATATGAGCCTTCTGGAAAACCAAGGCTATCCCTGGTTCCCAGAAGACGAAGCCAACAGAAGTGGAGAACCAGATGAAGGGAGCTAGATCAGGGGTCCACAACGCCCCGGTCTGTGGACCGGTAGCGGGCCGCGGCATGCTAGCAACCGGTCCGCACAAACAAGCAAAACCCCATTTGCAGGATGCAGGCAGCACACAAAACCACGCGCCCTCCGGTCCGTGGAAAACCCTCTCTCCACGGAACCGGTCCCTGGTGCCCAAAAAGTTGGGGACCTCTGGGCTAGATGTTCCCATATCTCACTGCCACCGCACAACCACTATTAGCCCAGCAGTTTGGCTGATGATGTCACAACGGTGGTCATCTTTTGAGAGTGAGAAGATACATCTGGAGAAGGATCCTTCCCTTTGTGCCATCCAAGAGGAGGCCATCCCCACATGTGGAGATGGAGACAATCCAAGACACTTAATCTGGAGACAATCTGGAGACAATCCAAGACACTTAATCCCCTCTGCCACTCAAATTCCAATCTCCTCGCAGGAGATCTGTCGAATTTAAAGAAAGCTTCCTGTACAACTCACGTCTCAGGGACACAACGCTCTGGGAATATTATTAGAGCGTCCGTTTTTCTTCAGCAGCGTGCTCATCCACGCTGGTTCTGGGAAGGCTTCTGTTCTTTTCCAGAAGTAAATTTTCCAATTCTCCACTTGCGTCTCTTCATTTCCAGCACCAAGTCAGGTTTAGCTTGGGTCTGTCTGTGGCTTGGACATCTTTTGCCGTTGATCTACCTTGTTAAAAAACAACAACGTTAGTCTTCCCAGTGCCAGGAAAGTCCTTGTTTGCAACAACACGCACATTCAAGCATTCCTCCCCCACCCCCCAACGTTCCCTCTGTTTGGAAATTCCACTTTTAAGACCTGGACAGCTGCTCCTCCCTTTGATGTTTTTGGCCACCTCTGTGCTTTTCAAACTTGGAAGTTTGCCAGAATGCAAATCTTGCCTTGACTGTCATTCCCATCTGAAAGGGCTTCGGGGTTAGCCAAATTGGGAAGATCTGGAGAACTTCTCCTAGTGGAAATATAATCAAGAGACAAGAATGATCTCTTTTTTTAATTAAAAAAAAACAAAAAACAATGGGTAGTCTATTCTGTGTGAGGCGTCCCTCATGGGATGGTCTTGTGTCCTTACATTGGGGAGGCCCCGGGAACTGTGACGCCAGAGGGAACTCCTCACAGATTGAAAAGCAAACCAAAATTCATCATTGGTCTTTTTATGGAGACCATATTAGCACTAATTAGTCTTCTTCTTTCTTCTTCCTCCTTCTCTTCTCCTCCTCTTCTCCTCCTCCTCCTCCTCCTCCTCCCCTTCTTGTTCTTCTTCTTGTTCTCCTCTTCCTCCTCCTCCTCCTCCTCCTCCTCCTCTTCTTCTTCTTCTTCTTCTTCTTCTTCTTCTTCTTCTTCTTCTTCTTCTTCTTCTTCTTCTTCTTCTTCTTCTTCTTCTTCTTCTTCTCCT
>NW_015405026.1:0-2765 GCF_001527695.2 Protobothrops mucrosquamatus
TAATAATAATAATAATAATAATAATAATAATAATAATAATAATAATAATAATAATAATAATAATAATAATAATAAAAGTTGGAAGGGACTTTGGAGGTCATCAAGTCCAACCCCCTGCTCAGGCATGTAACCCTATACCATTTTGGACAAATGGCTGTCCAGTTTCTTCTTAAAAACCTCCAGTGTTGGAGCATTCACCGCTTCTGGAGGCAGGTTGTTCCACTGGTTAATTGTTCTAACTGTCAGGAAGTTTCTCCTTAGTTCTAGGTTGCTTCTCTCTTTGGTTAGTTTCAATCCATTGCTTCTTGTCCCCTATCTCCCCTTTCCCCTATCTCTGTGCCATCTTCAAACCAGATAATAATATTTTCCAAGCCCATATCTATATAAGTTGCAAATATGTTGAATTGAACAGGATCCTGCAACATTCCCATTTACGTTTCACGCTTGCTTGATGTAGAACGTTTAATGCTCATTGATTGGCTACCATTGTTCAACCAGCTCTTCATTCATCTAATGGTACAGTACCACAGTCCAGCCACATTTTATCATCTGGAAGATTTTGCTGAATTCTTTGCTAAAGTTGGGGTGCTTAATATTCACTGCATTCCCATAGTTAAATAAAGGTCACTATTTAAAAAAAAGATCAAGCTGGTTTGACAGAATTAATTCTCAATAAAATAATGCTGGCTCCTGTCATTTTGTCTTCCTCTGTGCAGTTATTTAGCAACTTGCTGGTAAAGTTCCTTGGTGACTGTAGCTATTTAATTATTTATTTGTTTATCCAACTCAGGAGGCTGTGCACCTATCTCTGGCCAGCAAACAAGATAAAAACAAAGAATTCCATTGAACCTTCTGCCATCAGATAAAATGCCCCGGAGGCACACTAAAACCACAAAACTGCTAAGCAGATACATCTGAGTGAGAATCCCCATGCTAACATCCTGACCTCAATGCTGGGGGGGAAGTGGAGATCTTCTATAGCAGGGGTATCAAACTCAATTTCATTGAGGGCCGCATCAGCATTGTGGTGCCTCGGGGGGGGGGGATGGGTGTGGTTCACTGGGTGGGCACATCACAGAGGCAGAACAGTCAACTGGCAGTTCAAACTGTCCTTTATTTGCTTCAATTTTCCCCAAATGCTCCCACATTTCTGGCAAGCCACAGAACAAAGTAACACACACCATCAGCAGCCTCTGGCTGCAAGTAGTTTCACAAGTTTTAACTCTTCAGGCAGGGAAAGTGTGTGTATGGAACAAGCCATCCTCCTTCAGGTTTCAACGCACACACAGTTAGAGTAGAAGAGTAATTTACTCAAGGCCACGTAGATAACAAGGAAAGAAACATACATCCAAAATCTAATGAGTCTGTGGAAATAAAAACCTCCCCCCTCCATCTCTGCTGGGCCTGGACAGCCATGGTGCCAATGGGGATCCGGCTTTCCCCACTCAGGGTGGCCTTTTGCCTACTGGCTTTGGGCGTGCTCTACCAGAGGCGTAGCGTGAGGGGTGCAGGGGGGGCCGGCCGCACCGGGCGCAACATCTGGGGGGCGCGCTCACACTCGCAGCTCTCTGCCCCTGCCTGTGCGAATCCGATCCGAGCCGCCAGGTCGCTGCCCACTGTGGAGGGGGGGGCGCAAATTACTTGCCTTGCCCCGGGTGCTGACAACCCACGCTACGCCACTGTGCTCTACCACCTCTACTCGGGGCTTCCTAGCTGACCGCTTTTCCTCCATCGTGAGGGCCTGCAGCTCTGGGCAGTGGCCTAATGGACCTGCATGAGCAGCTGGCGGCCACGGTTGTGGTGGGTACCAAGGGGAATGCGCTCCAGCCGCAGACCTCGGGCAAGATCCTTGAGGAGGCTGAGGAAATTACCAGTGGCAACCTGCTCTCCAACCAAAAAGATATGGGATGGAGTAGGCGTGTCCAGTGGTCCACATCATGTAGCACTGCCCCAACTCCGCCACCATAGCACTGCTCTGGAGAGCTGGCCCAGTATTAACAGTGGACTATGCAGCCCCTGCTCCCCTTTGTCGTCAGCCCCTGCACACTCACCACCTTCTGTGCGCACGCCGAGCTGGCCAGGGCCAGGGCAGTGGGGGCCAGTCCCTCACCATCTCTGGGGCATCCCCAGGGGGCGAATATTGGCCAATCATGGGCCGGATCCAGCCCTCAGGCCTTGTGTTTGACATGTCTGTTCTATAGCCTTGCAAAAGACCAATAGAGTAGGGGCAATTTCAATTTTGTGTGCATGTCTCTTTTAATTCTTAGCTCAGATAAAAACTTCCAATGCACCCACAGAAGTATCCTAAGCTTCCCCCCCTCACTGTAATACTATACAATCAAATGGTGTGATGGCCTACCAGTGAAGATGCTCGGCTCCCATATAGAAAGTTGAGAGTTCAATCCTAAGTAGCATCAGATGTTTCTCCACAAACACAACATCAAGACAGCATTCTGCACAAACTGAAAAATATACACCATCCTAAGAAACCCCAAAGACAAAATTGAGTTAGAAAATCAAGGAGTATATGAAATCCCATGCACCGCCTGCCCCACCACATACATCAGACAAACCAACAGAAGAATAAATGCATGCATTGAAGAACACAAGAACTCAGTCAGAAAAGAGGAACCAACTTCTTCCCTGGTCCAACACCTTAAAGCCACAGGACATAAAATTGACTTTAAAAAGACCAGAACTATCGCCAAAACTGAACACTTTAACAACAGAATAATCAGAGAAGCCATCGAGATAGAAAAACGCCC
>NW_015405027.1:0-2765 GCF_001527695.2 Protobothrops mucrosquamatus
TTCATGCCCTTTCAGTCCTATTATGGCATGTCAACCTTGGGTTGATATCCAAGCATCTCCAGCTGGTAAGAGACGCTCTGTACACATTTATGAAGATTAACTCAAAAAGTCACAAATTCTAAATAATAATAATATTAACAACAAAAAGAAAAAAAAAGTGTAGACATTTTGGCTGTCCCTTCCCCTCCCTCCCCCCCCCTTTTTTTTGAATTTCATTAAAAGATAGTAGTGACGAAAACCCAAGAGACTTTTTCTACTTTACGAAAGAAATAGGTCACAGATTCAATTACAGCCAGTGAGGCATGGACTCAATCTATCATGGCAAATTAAGTACGTTTTAGCAACCTACTTTCCTTTAAAAATTTTATAGACACTTTCAGTGGAAGGAGAGAAAAAAAGACAGCAAGAAAAAAAAATGGTGCAACTGAAGTCCCCCCCCCCTCGGTGCTGCTGCACGTTTGAGTTAGTTTTCCATATTACTACAGTCTTACTACTATCCCCGCCATATTATCATAATCAATTTCTGACTTGCTGATCAGTTACTGAAAAAGAAGAACAAAATCCTTCTCTTTCGTTGCAATTTTTTTAGGAAATGCAAATGAGAAAAAGAACCGCAAAACGTATTTATTATAGCTCAAAGAACTCTACACACCTAGACTGGTAGATAATTACATTATTAATATTTCAACATTTCACTTGATTATCATCGTAATTTAAAAGCACTGTAAACAAATAGACTCCACATTTCTTAAGAGTTCTCCCATGTGGAACCTCTGAAAGTAAAATATTAGTTCAAATATAAAAAAAACCCAGAAGCGAGCTCTTTAAATAATTATATAACCGATGGGCAGTAAATATGGGTAAGGAATAGAATAGAATAGAATAGAATAGTTGGAAGGGTCCTTGGAGATCATCTAGTTCAACCCCCTGCTTAGGCAGGAAACCCTACACCATTTCGGACAAATGGCTGCCCAGTCTCTTCTTAAAAACTTCCAGTGTTGGAGCATTCACCTCTTCTGGAGGCAGGTTGTTCCACTGATTAATTGTTCTCCCTGTCAGGAAATTTCTCCTTAGTTCTAGGTTGCTTCTCTCCTTGATGAGTTTCCATCCGTTGCTTCTTGTCCTGCCTTCAGGTGCATTGGAGAATAGCTTGACTCCCTCTTCTTTGTGGCAGCCCTGAGATACTGGAATGCTGCTATTATGTCCTTCTTTTCATTAAACTAGACATATCCAATTCCAGCAACTGTTCTGTATATGTTTTAGCCTCCAGTCCCCTGATCATCTTTGTTGCTCTTCTCCGCACTCTTTCTAGAGTCTCAACAACTAGAGATATAGAGATGAATCCTCTAATATTCTGTATTCTATTCTATTCTGTATTCTGTTTAATTTTGTGTCGATTTAAGATTTTAAAAACGCGTGTTGGTGTTTTAATGAATTTAATGTGTTGCCTGTATATTTATATGACAATATAAACATGCAAGGAACTCATTAGGCGGTGGCGGAAAATTAGAAGACAGTTAGATTATAATAACTCTCTTTTTTTCTCCCTTTCCTTCCTTCTCTGTGTCTTTCGGAGTATTTTCTATTATTATTTCATGAGATGAAAGTTGACACCCAGCAACATTTTTGCAGAGGGCAACTTTTAATTCTAGCAGGCTATCTTTTTTTTTTTAATCCTCTTTACGCCAAACAAATAATTATGACAACCAATGAATAAACATCTGCTTTTCAATAAACCTCTCTAGAGCTTGGTTAATTGGGACCATGGAATTAAATGATGACTGTTTTGTTACTAGTAAGGGAAATAGCTACGACGAACAAGCAAAATTCAGTTTTATCACAAAGCAGAGAATTGTGGTTTTGCATCGGAAAGTTGAGGCAGGATTCTTGGTTAATAGTATTACACATTGCAAATTAATGGTGACATAAATAAAGCCTTCATGTCGTGCTGAAATAATTGACGGTTCCCTCACCTCTGTTAGCTTGAGAATGAATGAATCTCCTATAGGAGGGGGTTGCTCTCTCTGCTAAATTCATATGAAGGGTTATGAATAATTATATACATTAGCAGCTTTGTTCATTTTACAAACACATCAAATGCATTTATCGTTTGGAATCGCGGAACGTGGCTTTAGGATAACAGCAAAAAACCCCACCTGTTGATGACGAAAACTCAAAATGAAATAATCACAAGGGCATTGAAATAGGTAATCAATTGTCAATGAGATTTGTTAAGAGAATAATAGAGTTGGAAGGGACCTTGGAGGTCGTCTAGTCCAGGGCTTTTCAACCAGTGGTACAGGTACCATCTGTGGTACTTTGGCACCTGGCAGGTGGGACGCGACCATCCTAGAAAAGTGGTAGCAGGGGTGGGGAATGAGCTGAACCGGTGGCAGCACCGCACAAGCCTGAGCGAGAGACGGCTGGAGATGCAGGGCTGTCAGGGCTCAGTGGAAGCGCCAGGATCAGCACTTCTTTGGGACGTCAGGGCTCAGTGGAGGCACCAGGATCAGCGCCAGGCTCCAGCTGGAGCTCGGCGCTGATCCTGGTGCTTCTGCTGAGCCCTGAAGAAGCGCCGATCAGCTGGAATGTTGCAGCATCTCCAGGGTCTTGTGATTTACATTCAGATGCTTGGCAACTGATTCATATTTATGACGGTCACAGTGTCCCAGGGTCATGTGAAGTGACCAAAACCTGCTGCAACCACCCAGCAGACGGGGGGAATAAAAACCAAACACCCCCCACCCCACCCCCACTGCCAATCC
>NW_015405028.1:0-2765 GCF_001527695.2 Protobothrops mucrosquamatus
TGACTATAATTGGTTTTGTTATATTGCAGTTGTAATATATTGTAAATTACGCCAAGTTACCGAGTTATCTTAGCCAGCTTGCGTATCTGCCAGAAGGGAAGGCTGTAAGTATTTTAATTTTTTTAAAAAAATAAAACATTTCCTAAACTTCTTTTTGGCTTGGAGTGATTTGATTCATCTTGTGAAATGCAATTCTCAAGTCTTTTAAGCTCCTTGACTTGCCTCTTTTTTGGTTTGTATTAGACATTAAAGAAGATATATATAAACAGGCATAAAAACAAGACAGGAAAAAGGGATAAAAAGGCAACATACAGATGAAAAAGGGATTTTAAAACATCATGCAAGTACATCATTAATTACTGACTGTATTCTTCTGAAAGGCTAAAACCATTATTACGCTTTAAGAATGAATAATAAGAACCATGTCAGCATAGTCTTTAACATGTCATTGAACTCAATCTTTTCACATCTTCATGATGTAGCTAGAAAGCAGGATTATGGTTAAAGAGTATGTGTTGGGCACAGTTGTAATTTCTCAATCTATGGCAAATTAATCTTTTCAGGAGGAAAGCTCTGAGGATTAAAGAACTGCTCTTCACCAGTAAAAATGCCAACAAGCAGAATTTATGAATAGAAAATGCATAGCAATGGACAAAAGAAACCCCTACATCTTTAGACATTTGTGTTAAGGGGCAAAGACGATTGTCCAAAATGCAGTGTTATCTGCCAGTAACATACTGGACTCTTTCCCACATGCCCTGGTTTCAAATACATACCTGTTCCAATCCTGCCCAGGGTAGCAAGCAATATATAAATGAAGATTAAGCAGAATCCAAGTAGCTTTGCTGATCTTCATAAAAGGAACCAGTTAACAGTTGCTACTGCAGAAATTTATCTATTTTTATAAGTAACATAAACCAGAAAAATAAAAGAAAAAAAATAGTGAAGGAAAAAGAAAAAAAAACAATGTAGCAAACAAAAAGTAAAGAAATACACAGCTAATCCTTCGGGTGGAACTATCTGGTGGCTATTTATGACTTGGATTTGAAGTTCCGACAGTTGTGCATCTCCCTGCGGCTATGTGACCACATTTCAGATGCTTGGCAACCAGGCTGCATTTACAGCTATTTGCAGTATCCTATCATGTGACTGCATTTTACAATGGTTTTGCTGAAAACTGGTAGTTACGTCTGATGTTTGGCCCAATTGGCCCCATAGCAAACCATTGGTGACCAACCCTTTATGACCATCATGACTTAACGATCGTAATGGGCAGGCTCCATTATAGTCGTAACTCAAGGACTACATATATAAAGAAGTGACTTCCCCACCCCTCATCACAATAAATAAAAACAATTTTAACTTATCACCACCTCTTAGAATATAACTATCTCTATAAGACTAGATAAGATAAGATAACCTTTTATTGTCATTTTTATACTGTGGGCACAATGGCACACATCAAAAATGAAATTTAGTTGCCTGCTCTCAAAGTCAAACATACATGACACACACCTAAACATACTATGAACAACATATGTATAGACCCACATCCCTACATATAGGTAGCAACTAAATATTAAATATCTCTTATTTATGAACAGATCCTTAAAAACCTGCGGTTCAGTCCTGACCAGTAAATGTTCTTTAAGGGTTATCGTAAATAACAAGTCTTACTTTAATGTTGATCAAATAAACCTACTTTATATTCCTTCCTTTTAACAGTCTTAATCTTGAATCCCTCCAAATAATTTCCTACAGTTTAGTTTCCTTTTTTTCTTTGTCCCTTTGCACAAAACAGGTCTCCAGCACAATAAAGTTATCCAAATCGCTCTTTTGATTTACCATTTGTATTCCCCTTTTCATTATTAACACGCCAGCCAATTTTATTTGTATATCCGGGGTAATGTCTTTTTCCGTATCACTCTTCTAGCTTGCCATTTTTAAATCCACTTTCAGATCAGATGCTACAGGGATTCCAAAAAGCATCAGAGTGACCAGCACTAAAGACTTAATAAGAGCAGCAGCTGTTTCTAGATTAGAATGGAGCCTTGCGTTTCCTGGCTTCTTACATAGTGCAGAATGTATTGTGTCAAAATTCCACAAAGTATTTCCTCCCAACGACAGGGTCCCAAGGATGTTTTTACCACCAGGATGTCTCATGGTAAATTTTTAGATTTACCTTGAAAAGTTTTCTGCATTATTAATCTATATAAATAAAAATGTAAATGTTCGTTTGTTCAAAATCTTAAATCTCCGAAAGTTCTTCACCGATTGCTTTGAAATTTTGACACAACGTTGCATTCGAATACGCACGTGTTTTTATATACCTCCTATTATATAGATGTCACACCTGTGACAGGTAAAAACATGCTCTTTAAAGCATAAAAACATGCTTTAATGAGCAACGTCGTAGAAGCAACAATCTTGACAGGACCTTTCAAAGGTGAAGATGTCCTCGCATTCCTATGATTCCAACAGATATGCCATTTCAATTTAAGAGATTGCAATTCCCAATTCGATTGGCGTTTGCAATCACCATCAACAAAGCTCAGGGCCAATCTTCAGAATTGTGCGGTTTAGATCTAGACACGGATTGCTTCTCACATGGACAATTATATGTTGCGTGTTCTAGAGTCGGCAAACCAGACAATCTCTATATCTGCACAGACAATGGAACAACAAAAAATATTGTATACCCACAAGCATTGTGAAATTAAACATATTACAAACGTGCGCTTTCTCTTTTCTTTCTTTTCCATTTA
>NW_015405029.1:0-2765 GCF_001527695.2 Protobothrops mucrosquamatus
AAGAATGAAAAATTCAAATAAGATGACAATAAAGTGACAGAGTCGGCATACTTTATTTAAGTTCTATCTGTTAATTCATATAAACTTACTTCCACCAATGTGACCATCGCAGAACCAGCTCACTATCATTTTCAAAACATTTTACAGCCCCAATTTTAGACTTGAGATGAAATCACAATCTCCTTTGTTTTTAAAACTGCTCCGCATTCTAGAGCAGTCTAGGTAAGTTTAAGACAGGGGTCATCAAACTTGGCCCTTTTATGACTTGTGGACTTCAGCGTGCCTGGCTGAGGAATTCTGGGAGTTGAAGTCCACAAGTCATAAAAGGGCCAAGTTTGAAGACCCCTGGTTTAAGACATTCACCAATATTGACTGAGGAATTCTGGGAGCTGTAGTCCACACCTCCTCTTAAACTTGCTAAGGTTGGAAAACATTGCTCTAGAGCAGCTTTTTTTCTTCTCTGACACTTCAGTATTTTCTCATTCTAACCTCAGATTCTGCTTTTGTTCTTTTTCCAGTCTGCAGACATGAATGAACCTCAGTGCTACTACAATGAAACCATTGCCTTCTTTTATAACCAAAGTGGGAAAACTCTAGCAACTGAATGGAACACTGTGAGCAAGCTTGTAATGGGACTCGGGATTACAGTTTGTGTTTTTATCATGCTAGCCAACCTCTTGGTGATGGTGGCCATTTACGTCAACCGGCGTTTTCATTTTCCTATTTATTACCTAATGGCTAACTTAGCAGCTGCTGACTTCTTTGCAGGGCTGGCATATTTTTACCTGATGTTTAACACAGGACCCAACACTAGAAGATTGACTGTCAGCACATGGCTTCTTCGCCAGGGACTCATTGACACCAGCCTGACTGCTTCAGTGGCCAACTTATTGGCCATTGCCATAGAAAGGCACATCACCGTGTTTCGCATGCAGCTCCATACGAGGATGAGTAATCGGCGAGTGGTGGTGGTGATTGTGGTCATCTGGACGGTGGCCATTGTCATGGGTGCTATACCGAGCGTTGGCTGGAATTGTATCTGTGATCTCGCTCACTGTTCTAACATGGCACCACTCTACAGCGACTCTTACTTGGTCTTCTGGGCTGTTTTCAATTTAGTCACCTTTGTAGTCATGGTGGTCTTGTATGCTCATATCTTTGGATACGTGCGCCAGAGGACTATGAGAATGTCAAGGCATAGTTCAGGGCCTCGCAGGAATCGGGACACCATGATGAGTCTCCTAAAGACTGTTGTCATCGTGCTTGGTAAGTATCTTGAGATGTGATTTTTTTTCTTCTTCACCTCAAAATAGACACCATGTATTTCATGGAAATGCTACGCGTTTTATATTGTCAGGATACAGATTAGTAAGAAGTATCATCCTCGTTATACAGTCTGCTTTAATGATGCGTACAAATGTTTAGATTCAATACCAGTAAAATAAAAGTGGCTTTGGGTAACAGAAGCTCTCCACTTTCAGAAATATTCCACCTGTGGTTCTGAACGTGGCCGCGTTTCCTTGTGCACATCTGGTTTCTACTCTGGGAGTCCTGTAAGACACAAAGCCCCAGTTTGAAATTTGTGGAAGTTGAAAATAGTTCTACACGTGGTTAGGAAGGGCTTTGCAAAAATCCACCAAGTGCAACCGTTCCTGGACACAAAAGTTTGTTCAGTGTTACTGATGACCTCTGTGGTAGATTACTGCACTGTGTTCCCACTGGGGTTGCTCTTGAAGACTACCCAGAAACTGGAGTCTGCCCTAAAAGCAGTGACTCAGGCAATTGTAGGTGTTGGTCAACTGCCCATGTCTCACCTCTGCTCTGAGAACTGTACTGGTTGCCAGTTTGTTTCCAGGGGCAACTCCAGGTGCCCGTTGTCACTTTGAAAGTCCTTTATGGTTCAGGACTTTTATGGTTTGGGACCTGGATATTTGCAGGACCACCCTCTCCTTATTGTTTCTGCCTGTCTTTAAGAATTGGAAGAGAAGGCTTCCTCTGGGCCCCAACTCTTAGGTAATGTCCTTTGTAGGTCTCCTTTTCAGCTGCTGTTTTTTCCTTCTTTGAAACAGCATTCCCCTCCTCAGGCTTTGGGTGTGTTACTTATTATACTGTTATTGTCAATCCATCAAGGTAGACCAGACCAGAAAAACATCTCCACAAGGCTAAAACTGTTTTTATACAGATTGGCTATAATCTTGCAAGTCTAATTGTGTTGTTCCTCCTGTTCCTTATACTTCAGTGAATTAGGGAGGCGTATGTCTAAGCTGCTTCTGAAGGTTATTTGGCCATTTTGGACCTAAAAATGCTTCCAGCCCCTTGTTACCTTGCAATGGAGCTTACATATCTCTCCCAAGGTCATCCTCCTTACTAACTACAGTTGTATTGTTTAGACATGTTTAGTTTTTAATCTTAACTACTGTTTCAGGCAGATTTATTTATTGCGTAAGAACACAGGCCTTGTTAAAAAAAAAGAAAGTAAATAATTTAACTCAAATTTCTAATACTACTAGGAGAGCCGCCCTGAGTCCTTCGGGAGAAGGGCGGGATATAAATTGGAATAATAATAATTTATTTATTTATTTATTTATTATTCGAATTTATATCCCGCCCTTCTCCTTGCGGACTCAGGGCGGCTGACAATCAATTAAAAACACCAATAACAGCACAAAATTTAAAATTAATTAAAATGAAATATTTAACTTGTCTAATTTAAAATATAATTAAAAACTCCTCTAAAAACCCCTCTTAAAAATTACCCTAGGCCA
>NW_015405030.1:0-2765 GCF_001527695.2 Protobothrops mucrosquamatus
GATAGATAGATAGATAGATAGATAGATAGATGGATGGATAAAGAGAGATGAGAGACACAGACAGACAGACAGACACAGATAGAGAGATTGCTACTCTCTTTGGCACCTTCCCATGAATCAGTCCTGATGCAAACATGTGTTTTAGCCCTGGCTTAATTGTAACCTCCCTCTATACATCCATCTCTGCTTTCACAGCCTTTATGTGTTGAACATAATCACTTGACAATTGCTCGTGTCTAATTGTGCACCTCCTCAGCGAGTCTCTCCTGCTTCCTTTTTCCTCTGCTCGTCTGGGTTGCTCTGGCTCTGCTCCGTGTGTCCATCATGTCCCCCTCCTCTGATCCAAGACGTGGTGTTGCCCGCTGGAGTTTTGCACAAGGAAGAAAGCCGAACGAACATGCTGAACAGGATCTCTCCCCCTGCAGCAATTTCCTGATTACAATCTCAGCCTGAATGGGGTGCTAAAGAGGATCTGTCAGCTGTCATTTGAGTCAAATGGGCTTGTGTGCTTTTAAAGATCATTTGCTGAATCCGGAGCTCATTTTAAGGCCTACAGAATTTGTGCATGTGTGTGTATATATAACCTGATATGTGTGTGTGTATAGAGAGAGTATTTTTGATAGCTTTTTTCCCCCTTTTTGAACGAAAGCTGACAGCTGCTTTTTAAAAAGGCACTAAACTTGGGGATTTTAATCCAGCTGAAATGGAAGATAATTAGAAATAGCTGGAAGGAAAACTAATAGAGAGCATGTAATCTACCTAGACGTTCCCAAACCACACCGTAGCACATTTTCCTTTCTTTTCCCTCAAATTGTAGAAGGTGATAAAGCGGATAATGACAATTATCTGGGCAAGGATTCCACAGGGTGGAAGAAATGAGGGTTCTCCTTTTCGGAAACAAGGCCAAGCCACACTTCCTACCTCTCACTTCACTTGTACAATAAAGTTTAGCACTTTCACATCACCCAGAAGTCTAGAAGTTGGATCTGAGTGAATTTTCCTGAGATAGGTAATGTGGGAAGTCAGCCCCCACCCCCAGAGAAGGAAATATTAAAAGGGCACGAAAATATATTTCCTCAAAGGACCTTAAAGAAGCAGAAAAGCATGCCCAGTTTTCTTAATAGCCCCAAGTCTCCCTCCCCAAGAAACCAGCTCTGTACAAATGCAGATGTAAACCATCAGGAAAATTGGAGCTAGGAGATTAGGAAGACAAAAGACCTAAAATCTGCATACCCCACCTGAGACAGGACATGGTAGGATTAACTCACAAAGGCCAAAGGGCACACCCAAACTCAGGTCAGAATACATGAGACAGAAAATAGCCTCAAAACAGAAACAGGAAATAACTCCAAACAAAAGGCTCCAGAGGGTATAAAAACCCACTCTCCGCATGTGTTCACCCCTTTCTTTCACTTCTCTTGCTGGCAGAACCATCTTCCTGTCTGGCTCCAATAAACTACAACCTTCTTCCCAAAGCAGTTGCCATGTTTATTCCCAGCTTGGATGAACCACGATGAAGACCTTTCTTCCAACAGGTAGTTTGCGTGCTTTGTGTAACTGAAGAGAATCAGGAAAGTCCAGGATGGAATAAGTACACTTGCCAAGCAGGGAGTTGGACTAGAAGACCTCCAAGGTCCCTTCCAGCCCTATGATTTCCATATTACACATGTACGAAGTTAGCACCCTCCCCCAGAGAATGAAACATTTTGAGGAATATTAAAAAAGAGGCAGGATAGAATATTTCCCCAAAAGGAGAAATGGCAAAATCATAGGCAGAAACAGCCCCAGTCTCCCTGTCAGGCAGAAATGGAGAATTTGCAATCCTTTCAGAAAGACTGGGGCCAATCTATTTGTAAGCAAAATGCCTTCAGCCCCCACAGTTGATGTGATTAAGAATTTATATTTCCCCACCCAACAATAATTAGAATATCAAAAGAGCACACTCAAGCCCCGGTCAAAGTACATTGCACAGGAACAGGCATCTCAAATACAAAGTCCAAAGAAGGTATAAAACCCCACCCACTCTCAACTCCATTTGGTCAGCTGTCCCAGAACTGCACACTGTTGCTGGTTCTGCTCTTCAATAAACAAGAACCTTCTTTCCTAAGCAGCCTCCATTTTATTTCCAGCATCTTAGCCGCCATTTTATTTCCAGCGTCTTGGAACTCCCAGCTTAGCACTGGACCTGATTTTTCTTCGAACACACATGTTTATTCGAGATTAGCATTGGACAACCATTTGTCCAGGATAAACTAAAGATTCCTGCTTTGGGTAGGGTGGGTGGACTAGAAGATCTCCAAGGTCCCTTCTAGCCCTATAAGTCTATGATTCTATGAAATGATGTTGATGGAGATATGCCGTAGTTGTTTACTTGGGCAAAAGAGGCTGAAACATTTTTAAAGTCCAGTAAACATGGACCTGATTCACCGAACTATAAGAAGAATGACATAAATTTGCAAGATATTATAGCTAATCTCAATTTAAAAAAAAAAAAAAAAAAACCCAACATACAGGCACAGTAGTTTTAGCCTTCTAAGAAGTAGAAGTCTACTCATGGTCTGGTTTACTGAGTGAGGCTGATAGTCATGTTGCCAATATTGCAAAATGATAATTCCTCAGATCTAGCCAGCATCAGGGAGGGTTGATGGGAGAGGTACGTACTTCTGGGAATAATAATAATAATAATAATAATAATAATAATAATAATAATAATAATAATAATAATAATAATAATAATAATAATAATAATAATAATAATAATAATA
>NW_015405031.1:0-2764 GCF_001527695.2 Protobothrops mucrosquamatus
GAAAAGCCGTGGATGGTAGCCGACGTTGGCATGGAACGGGGTCATCTGGGTGGAGGTGTGTTGGGAGTTGTTGAAGGCGAACTCCGCCAGGGGAAGGTACTCGGCCCAGTTGTCCTGCCGCTGGTTGACAAAACAGCGGAGGTACTGCTCCAGGATGCTGATGACCTTCTCCGTGCCCCCGTCAGTCTCCGGATGGTGCGACGACGACAGACACACCTGCACCTCCAGCGCGGCCATGAGGCTTTTCCAGAAGCGGGCCGTGAACTGGGCTCCGCGGTCCGACACCACCCTATCTGGCAGGTCATGGAGGCAAAAGATGTGCTGCAGGAACAGACGGGCCGTAGTGCGGGCCGATGGCAGTCCGCGGCACGGGATGAAATGGGCCATCTTGGTGAGCATGTCCACCACCACAAGGACGGTCGTGAACGTGGCGGACAGTGGTAGATCTGTTAGGAAGTCCATGGAGATGGCACCCCACGGTCTCTCCGGTGTCGGCAGCGGCTGGAGGAGTCCCGGCGGTGGGCTGGACGCGGATTTGGCCTGTCGGCACGTCGCACAGGACATCACGTATGCGTGCACGTCATGCCGTACCCGAGGCCACCAAAAAGTCTGCGTCACCAAGTGCAAGGTCTTAAAGAGGCCGAAATGCCCCGCCGCGGGGTTGTCATGGCACTGGTTCATGACGAGGGCTCGGAGCGGACTTGTGGGCACGTACAGCCGGCCCCGGTGTTTCAGCAAGCCTTCCTCCATGGTCCAGGGGGACGCTGGGCCGACTTCCGCTTTCCGTTGCTGTGACCAGTCATCACGGCACTGTGCTTCCAGCACCTGAGCCCGCAAGTCTGCCGGTTCCTGGACCACGGCCAAGGATTCTGCTGGCAGCACCGTCCGTGGGGGGAGTCCTTGGGACAGAAGTATTCCGGCTTGCGGGATAGCATGTCCGCCCTCTGGTTGAGGTTGCTCAGAATGTACACGACGTGGAAGTTGAACCGGGCGAAAAACAACGACCACCGGATCTGCCGCTGGTTCAACTTCCTGGCCGTGGTGAGGTGCTCTAGGTTCCGATGGTCCGTCCGCACCTCCACCTGGTGTCGGGCCCCCTCAAGGTGATGCCGCCAAGCCTCGAACGCGGCCTTGATAGCCAGCAACTCCTTTTCCCAGATGGTGTAGTTGCACTCGGAAGGATTGAGTTTCCGGGAGTAATAAGCGCAGGGAAAAAGAGTGTCGCCATCCACCGGGGCCTGTAGCAGTACCGCTCCAATCGCCACATTGGATGCATCCGTCTCGACCACGAACGGACGGTGTGGATTGGGATGCCTCAGGACCGGCTCCGTGATGAAAGCCTGCTTGAGGACCTCGAAGGCCTGCTGCTGCGGGGGCCCCCACTGGAACAGGACCTTCTTCCGAAGGAGTTGGGTCAGTGGCGAGGTCAGGGTGGTGAAGGCCGGGATGAATGTCCGATAATAGTTGGCGAACCCCAGCAGACGCTGGACGTCCTTCACCCGATGTGGGGGTTCCCAACTGCGCAAGGCCTCCACCTTGCGCAGGTCCATCGCAATGCCCTCGGGGGTGATGATGTGCCCGAGGAACTCTATGGAAGTCTGGAAGAAGTAACATTTCTCCAACTTCGCATAGAGTTGGTTCTCCCGCAGGCGCTGCAGGACCTGGCGGACATGCTGGAGGTGGCTCTCCTGGGTCGGGGAATAAATCAAAATATCGTCCAGGTAGATCACCATGAACCGGTCCAACATGTCCCGAAACACGTCATTCATCAGATGCTGGAAGACCGCGGAGGCGTTGGTCAACCCGAATGGCATGACGGTGTACTCAAAGTGGCCGTATCGGGTGCCAAATGCCGTCTTCCACTCGTCCCCCTCTCTCACGCGCACCAGATTGTATGCCCCTCAGAGATCGAGCTTGGTGAAGAGCGAGGCCTCCCGCAACCTCTCCATCAGCTCCGGGATGAGCGGCAGGGGGTAGCGATTCCGCACTGTGATGGCATTCAAGCGCCGGTAATCACAGCACAGGCGTAAGTCTTCTTCTTCACAAAGAGGACCGGGGCCGAGAGCGGGGAGGACAAAGGCCGGATGAACCCTCGGGCCAGATTTTTGTTCAGAAAGTCCCGTAGGGCGGCCAATTCGGGCTCCGACATGGAATACAGGCGGCCCGCGGGCAGTGGCGCATTGGGTAGCAGGTCCACCGGGCAGTCGTAGGGTCGGTGCGGGGGTAATCGGTCCACCTCCTTTTCGCTGAACACATCGGCGAAGGACATCAGCTCAGGAGGCAAGGAGACGGCCGGGGTGGAGACGTCCTGGCCGGCACAGGTGTGGCGGAGATGGTCGACGCACTGCAGGCTCGGGAACGAGATGGCTTTTCTCGACCATGCCACCTGAGGATCATGGGCCCGAAGCCAGGCCATCCCCAGGACCACTGGGAAATGAAGGTCCGCCGTGACGTAAAACTGGATCGCCTCCTCGTGGGTCCCAATGGCGAGGCGCAAGGGCTGGGTAGCAAATTTGATGGGCCCTGCCACGAGTTCCCGCCCATCGATAGTCTCAACCCTCAATGGAGGGTCCACCGGAACCAAGGGAACCTTAAAAAAGGCCACAAAGGCCTGGTCCATGAAGTTCGTCGTGGCCCCGGAGTCCACCAGCGCGTGTGCCTGAAGCCCCTCCGACCGATTGGCCAACAACACCCGGGTGTCCAGAATCAGGTGCCGAGGGGGCTCACAGTCCACAGTCGCCGACTCCGGTGGGGCATGGTCACG
>NW_015405032.1:0-2764 GCF_001527695.2 Protobothrops mucrosquamatus
AAAAGGTTTTATAAAACCCAGCTGAAGGCCTAGGACTGGGGTGGACAACGTGCGTGCCCACAGAGAGGGCTCTGAGTGCCACCTCTGGCACCCGTGCCATAGGTTCGCCACCACTGCCATAGGGTGCCAAGGCAGGACACAACCACCAAAAATAATGATAGGAGAGGCAGTTTGGTCTAGTGCTTAAGGCACCAGGCTAGGAAGCAGGAGATGGTGAGTTCTAGTCCCACCTTAGGCACAAAAGCCAGCTGGGTGACTTTGGGCCAATCACCAGGAGACTATGAGTTCTAGTCCCACCTGAGACACCAAACTGGCAGGAGTAGCCAACATCCCAGAAGGCAAACTCAGGATCCAAAAAGATCTTGACCAACTTGAATAATGGGGCCTATCCAACAAAATGAGTTTCAGTGTGGAGAAAAGCAAAGTCTTATACTTAGGCAGGAAAAACCAAAGGCAGATTGGGTGAGACCTGGCTTAAAACAGTAACTGTGAGAGGGACCTTGGAGTCTGAGTGGATGATCACTTGTCTATGAGCCAGCAGTGTGTAGCAGCAAACAAAAAAGGCAACACAATCCTGGGTTGTATAAACAGAGGCATAGAATCAAGGTCATACAAAGTATTAGTACCGCTTTATAAAACCCTAATCCTGGGCCCAACAAAACATTACAAAGGAAGGAAGGAAGGAAGGAAGGAAGGAAGGAAGGAAGGAAGGAAGGAAGGAAGGAAGGAAGGAAGGGAGGGAGGGAGGGAGGGAGCTTTGTGGAGAAGAGGAGGAGGAGGAGAAGGAGGAGGTCTCAATCTTTCCTTCCTTCCTTCCTTCCTTCCTTCCTTCCTTCCTTCCTTCCTTCCCTCTCCTCCCTCCGTTCTCCTTCCTTCCTCTTTCTTTCTTTCTTTTTTCCTTTTTTCCTTTCTCTCTTTCTTTCTTCCTCTTTCTTTTCTTTCTTTCTTCTTTCTCTTCCTTCCTTCCTTCCATCTTTCCTTCCTTCCTTCTTTCTTTCTTTCTTTCTTTCTTTTTCTTTCATTCTTTCTTTCTTTCTCTTTCTTTCCTCTTTCTCTTCCTTCCTTCCTTCCATCCATCTTTCTTTCTTTCTTCCTTCCTTTCTTCTGCCTTTCTTTCTTTCTTTCTTTCTTTCTTTCTTTCCTTCTTTCTCTCTCCCTCTCCGTCTCTCTTTTTCTCTCTCTCTCTCTTTACATTGGGATAGTTTGTGGGCACAATCTCTGGGAAAAAAAAATCTGTGTTTCTAGCTTATTCAGAATGCACAAAGGCAGGCAACTGTTTGCAATTAGCATTTCATTTTAGACACTGGAGGTTTTATTAGAAGCCTTCACAGTTAAATTTTATCCAAAGGGCCCTTTGGAAACTTTGAGTGGCCTTTTGAGTAGAATGGTACTCAAGTTGTAGATTTTAAAAACCATCCTTCTCACGATGCCTTAGGCCGAGTTTGAAATTCCCTTACTGCAATACAGAAGGAATACCACTAGAAAAAGTGGAAAGGATCACGCACCTCGGTTCTAATTTACATGAAAGCTGGGACATGACCGCTGAAGTAAAGACAAGGATAGAAAAAGCTCGAACAGCATTCTTCAAAATGAAAAAGGTCTTCTGCAGTCATGACATAAGCCTAAGACTGAAAATCAGGCTTGTCAGATGCTATATTTTTCCTATCCTGCTCCATGGAGCAGAGAGTCGGTCTCTGACAAAAGGCCACCTGAAGAGACTAGAAGCATTTGAAATGTGGATTGACAGGCGGCTGTTACGTAGAAGCTGGGTTGACAAGATCAGAAATGAGGAGGGGATAAGCCTCCTGGGAAAGCCAAGGAAAATCATCAAAACAATTAAAAAATGAAAATAATAATAATAATAATAATAATAATAATAATAATAATAATAATAATAATAATAGTAATGGTAAAGTTGGAAGGGACCTTGGAGATCATCTAGTCCAACCCCCTGCTCAGGCAGGAAACCCTAGACCATTTCAGACAAATGGCTGTCCAGTTTCTTCTTAAAAACTTCCAATGTTGGAGCATTCACCGCTTCTGGAGGCAGGTTGTTCCACTGGTTAATTGTTCTGACTGTCAGGAAGTTTCTCCTTAGTTCCAAGTTGCTTCTCTCCTTGATCAGTTTCCATCTGTTGCTTCTCGTCCTGCCCTCAGGCGCTTTGGAGAATAGCCTGACTCCCTCTTCTTTGTGGCAGCCCCTGAGATATTGGAACACTGCTATCGTGTCCCCCCTCGTCCTTCTCTTCATTAGACTAGACAGACCCAATTCCAGCAACCGTTCCTTATATGTTTTAGCCTCCAATCCCCTGATCATCTTTGTTGCTCTTCTCTGTACTCTTTCTAGAGTCTCAACATCTTTTTTACATCGTGGTGACCAAAACTGGATGCAATATTCCAAGTGTGGCCTTACCAAGGCCTTGTAAAGTGGTATTACTTTTGGACATGTGATGCGACACCCAGAAAAATATGGCATATTCCATTTAACCCTCCAGGGAAAGATTGAAGGCAAATGAGGTCCAGGCAGAAGAAGAACATCGTGGCTTCAAAATCTCAGGGACTGGTTTGGACAAAACTCAGCAGCACTTTTTTGTGTGGCTGCTGATAAAAACAGGATCGCCAACGTGATCGCCAATGTCCGATAACGGATATGGCACAAGAAGAAGAAGAAGAATCCATGAATGCAACTAATCAAGATTTATTTGGGTACGTTGCCATTAATCTGACTTGAATGCAGCTTGCATAGGAAGTGAATTATATTGGG
>NW_015405033.1:0-2764 GCF_001527695.2 Protobothrops mucrosquamatus
GTCAAGGAGACCATGGTGTGTGCCGGTGGGGACATCAAAGCCGGCTGCAACGTGAGTAGAGGCCCGGAGGGGTCTAGGGGACAGTCTGGGGTTCGGAGGCTGTGCTGAGATCCGGGCAGAGGAAGCTGGAAACTCCTTTCCTGGATTAGCAGGCCTGGCACTGCCACCCCCTGGCATTGCGGGGAAATAATAATAACAACAATAACAACAACAACATAAACACCCCGGACGTAACAATTGTCGATAAGAAAGACAAAAAAGTCTGGATAGTGGACGTGGCAGAGCCTGGAGACAGCAGAATAGACGAGAAAGAACTGGAGAAGATAACAAAATACAGAGACCTACAAATAGAAATAGAAAGACTGTGGCAAAAGCAAGCAAGGGTAGGACCAATAGTAATAGGCGCCTTGGGTGCCATCCCAAAACAACTGGAGCACCATCATCGGCATTGACAAATTCGCCATTAGTCAATTGCAAAAGGCGGCCTTACTAAGAACTGCTTCCATCCTGCGACAGGATCTGTAATATACCATCAAACATCCACATCTGCCTATCCCAGGTCCTGGATAAGGACTCGATAGGTAGACAAAATGCCAAATCCAGTCTGAACATCTGGTTGACTGTGCGATGATCCATAATAATAATAATAATAATGGTGAAGAAGTTGGAAGGGACTTTGGAGGTCATCTAGTCCAAACCCCTGCTCAGGCAGGAAACCCTACACCATTTCAGACAAATGGCCGTCCAGTCTCTTCTTAAAAACTTCCAGTGTTGGAGCATTCACCACTTCTGGAGGCAGGTTGTTCCACTGGTTAATTGTTCTCACTGTCAGGAAGTTTCTCTCCTTGATTAGTTTCCATCCGTTGCTTCTTGTCCTGCCTTCAGGCGCCTTGGAAAATAGCTTGACTCCCTCTTCTTTGGGGCAGCCCCTGAGATACTGGAAGACTGCTATCATGTCCCCCCCTCGTCCTTCTCTTCGTTAAACTAGACAGACCCACTTCCAGCAACCGTTCCTTATGTGTTTTAGCCTCCAGTCCCCTGATCATCTTTGTTGCTCTTCTCGGGACTCTTTCCAGAGTCTCAGCATCTTTTTTACATCGTGGTGGCCAAAACTGGATGCCGCATTCTGCCCCTTCCAGCTTTGTGTGTCTGGGCAAAAAGCTCAGTTGCTGGAGAAACCACTCCGAGGATCCTGTCCCTGAGCGGGGGACTCTGTAAGCAGCAGCCACCTCCAAGAGAGACAGGATTATGCACGGAGGGTTGAGGAACGTCCTTATCCTGCCAGTCACAAGCTTTTCAGGCAGCTTAGGGAGGGAAAAAAAAAAAAACCCAGCAAGTTTCTGAGGATGAACTGCCTATTTCAGGGTGACTCCGGCGGCCCCCTCAATTGCCCAGCTGCTGACGGCCGGTGGTACGTTCAGGGAGTGACCAGCTTCGGTTCGGCATGGGGCTGCAACACCTTGAAGAAGCCCACGGTCTTTACCCGGGTCTCGGCTTTCATCCCCTGGATTGAGCAGGTATAGCCCAGCCCCCATATCGGTGGAGGGGAGTGGGATGGAGAGCCCCCCTGCCCGGTTGCTGCCCCCTTCGGAGCTCCCGGTGTCCGTCCCTTCGCCTCCAAGCGGGACAATCCGTTCGACGACGTTTGCCCTGTAGTGATGCCGCCGTCTTCCAAACGGCTTTACCCTTTTCCACCTGTCCACTCGCTTGTGGCTCAGGCCATTCTTGCACACTCCACCAACAAGCGCCCTCGCACGCTCCCTAATCCCAGGTCCTTGCTTTTTGCCTTGCAGATCATTTCCAGCCATTCACCTTAAGCAGAAACGGTGATGGCATTTCCAGACTGAGTTCTTTGTGTGTGTGTAAAAAAAAACAAAAAAAAAAAACCAACCCCCACAATAAACGTCTTCCTGATGGCAGCACCGTTGTCCTTTTCTTGGTCTGGGTCAAATCCTCTCCTCTCCGCTGTCATCCCGGGGGTGCCACTGTGTTTGGGGGGGGACACACACGCCGCAATGGGGTGGACAATTCCCTGATCTCTTCACCCTCTCCGACCCCGGCGGACGAAGGGTGCAAAACTCTGCAGAACTAAGCTCGCCAAAGGTTCAAAGGAAGGGGAAACCTTTTAGTAGCTTTTAAAGAAAGTTACTAGTCACGACACGTGTTCCATTGTAAAAGGAGACACATGTTCCGTTGTAAAAGGAGACACATGTTCCGTTGTAAAAGGAGACACGTGTTCCGTTGTCAAAGGAGACACGTGTTCCGTTGTCAAAGGAGACATGTGTGCCGTTGTAAAAGGAGACACGTGTTCCATTGTAAAAGGAGACACATGTTCCGTTGTAAAAGGAGACACATGTTCCGTTGTAAAAGGAGACACGTGTTCCGTTGTAAAAGGAGTAACAGGAGGAAGAGTTCCCGTGTCGGAGGCCCACGACAAGCATAAAGAGAAGGCGGGATGTAAATAAATACACAAACACACTTTTAAAACCCCATAAATTTAAGGAGAAGAGAGAGGGCTAAATCAAGAAGCTTCATTTCCGAGTGCCAGGAAATAACTCACCTGCCTTTATTTTTTACGAAAATATATACCCTTGCAATATACTCCTGCAATATACTCCTGGGGGTTAATTTCCACATAGACCACCTAAGACGTTTGTTTCATCTTCTGGATGGCCATAAATCTCAAGAGCTGGTTCCTCTAAGCTCAGACAGAGAGAGACCAAGGGAGGGAGGGAGGGAGGGAGATGGAGGGAGAGGGGGAGAG
>NW_015405034.1:0-2764 GCF_001527695.2 Protobothrops mucrosquamatus
AATTTAAACTCTGCATGTCTACATGCATCACTTAGAAATATAAAAGTTGGGTTTCTAGGGGAAGATGGTATAGTGGTTACAACTCAAGATTAGTTTTGAGAATGAGATTCAAGTCTATCACTGGATGACTTTTGAGTCCGTCTCTCTGTCCCAGCTCAACCTTATTCACCAAGATGTTCAATTAGAGAATGAAATCTTGTATTTATGCAGGAAAGTTAATTTATGATCTTAAAGTTCAAAGCACCAGATGAAATACTCTAAATCTAATAAATAATTTGGGTATGGCAAATTATTCATTAGATTTAAATTAATACAGGTGTAGAGTTGTTAAGAGGGTACACATCTTAGCTGCTTAATTTTTTAAGAAGTAAACCCTGAACTCTTTGCTTTTCAGTATGAAGACGCCATGCAATATGAATTTAAGGTGAATGGAGAGCCAGTGGTCCTTCACCTGGAAAAAAATAAGTATGTTAACTCAAGTTTTTTTTCTTAACTTCACTTGGAGAATGTGGAAAATGTATATTCCTGGACACAATCTAACAGAAATAATAATTGCATTCCTTTGTCTTTATTATTAAGTATAAGCTATAAAGAAATTACCCTATATGTGGGTACCTGCGTGTCACTTTATCCTATTCCACTGGAGACATTTCATGCTGAATTCTAATGTGTGCTTTAGAAGTTCTAGTGTCTCCTTTTGTTTTGTTTAAATATGAAGGCTGCACGGAATTTCAAGTTAGCATCTGGATGGTCTTGTTTTGGCATGGAAACAAAGCAGGACTAGAGAGGGAAGACTAGCAAGGAATATCTAGATTGGCAAAATAGAAGGCAATGCCAAGTGAATAGATGAGACACCAGGAATGGAGAGTGACTCCATACATTGGTTTAAAGCTTCAAGAGAGATGATTCTGTATGAAGGTTCAAGGCATCCATTTCCTTGAGGTTGCTTCATTTTACTCTTTAGTAAATAGAGCTATACTGCTCTCCTTTATAGACCAAGCAGATTCATCAGATTGTTGCATAGACCAGAAGAATAAAAAGAAGACGCAATAGAAAATGTCTTCTCCTGGTCAATCATACTCCTCTGAGCCTTGATGAAGAGAATTGCACAGCTTCCTTGGTGTAAATCTCTATCCTCGGGTGAATCTAGTATGCACAGCCCTCCTCTTAAATAGCCATGGGATTGAAATACCTGCTCCATTCTTTTGATACCAAACAAGATGCTTACATTTCCACTATACAGTAGTTGTAAACTTATTATAAAATTATCTCAGTCCTACTTAATTCCTGACATAGATATTCTCTTCTTTGCAGAGGACTTTTTTCAGAAGATTACAGTGACACTCATTATTCCCCTGATGGCAGAGAAATTACAACATACCCCTCGGTTGAGGTAGGGTCTTATTTTTAAGAGTCTTACTTTATTATTATTATTATTATTATTATTATTATTATTATTATTATTATTATTATTATTATTATTATTATTATTATTATTATACGTCAATTGAAGCAAACGTTTGTGCACAATATTACAAATATACAAGAACGAGACCAGGCTACTCAAAAAAAGAAGGGCTATATATCTATGAAGTATCTTATATTGATATGTACTTATAAGGATGTATGGATTGTTAAACCCAGTTTGTTTTACTCATTGAATTACCACAACAGTATTTCAATCATCCAGTTCTTTCCTACTGGGTGAAAGCCAACATTTGGGGAGTGAGTTTCACAAACAGATTTATTATGAGAACATCAGGTTTATAAGATCTATATTTTCATTTTTGAACCAGACTACAGGGATACATGCAAAATCTTTTATTTGTAATACCAAAAGTGATAACAACTTTGTTCCTATACAGAAATCCATATAATATCTTTCATATTAAATTGGTCCAGAACGTGGCCCTATCAGCTGCAAAAAAAATGACAGCACTATCATGCTTGGTTGGTTGTCTGCCCAAATGTTCTTAGCTTTGTGCCATCAGTGGGACTCCCCCTGCAGTGTGACCTGATTTATGGAGACTTGCATTTATCTTATGTTCATTTTGCAACAATCAATATTAAGCAGGTCTTCTGTCCCCCTGAATCAAAATTTTCTGAATAACTGCTGTCTTAATATTTCATTGATGTGGTGGAATACATTGGAACTGTACTTCTGCTCATCAAATCACACTACAAACCAACTTTAACCAGTGTAGTCCTCTTGTCTCCCTACAGGATCACTGCTATTATCACGGACGCATCCAGAATGATGCTGACTCAACTGCAAGCATCAGTGCATGCAATGGTTTGAAGTAAGATAATCTCTAATCTTTTATTTATTTTATTAAGAATAATATACTGCTCTTGGAGTTTTCACAGTTAAAATGAAGGACATCAGTTTTTCATGCAAATGAGCTGGGTGTGATCCAAGACTTCTGCAGAATTAAGAAAGACTTTGGCTGAATACCAAGAAGAGCTGCTGCCAGCCAGTAGAGACACTAGGGAGCTAAACCAGATCTGTGTAAAGGAGCTTCCAAGCCCCTGTCTCCTTTACATACAGGAGGTGATGTTACAGGTAGAGAAGATAAGTAGGTTTCAGATTGCATACCTTGCTAGAAAGGTATTCCATGCAAAAGTATCTCCAAATGAATACTGTACAGATATTTCGTGGTTGTATTGAGTGTGTGCAATCTCTTATATCTTTCTGATCATACCTGTATCTTTGAGAAGTATGAGAAAGGGATATGAGTGCTGAGGAAAAAAATTAAAAAAATCA
>NW_015405035.1:0-2764 GCF_001527695.2 Protobothrops mucrosquamatus
CCATCTTGGTGTGCCCAAACAATAGAAGCAAGTCAGCTGGACCCATCAGTTTTAACCTTGGGCAATGTGGCTGAATGCGCATTGGATCTAAAACAATCACTAACTGGTTGTCCCCATCCCTGGTTCATTTTCAAGAACTGCAGAAGTTGATGACTTTTCCACTCGTTATCATTTTTTTTTTCATATAAAGCAGGGGTGTCAAACTGCCGGCCCACGGGGCAGATGCGTCATGGTGAAACTGTGCCCACCCCATTGCCGGCAATGGAAAAAAAGTCATGATATGTTGCGACACATCATGTGACGTTGCGAGTTTGACACCCCCGATACAAAGGATAGATTTTCTGTCTGCCTGGCCAGATCTACTTAAACTCTTCTATGTTTGAAGAAGTTGTGCAATTATTGAAGAGCCTCAGTTAAAAAAAACAAACCCCAAACCTCTTTTTCCCCTCACTTCTCATTACCAGTCCTGATCATTCTGTTAACTCAGGCAGAATTGTAGAGTTAGATGGGACAATTTTCCATCAAGTCCAGTCTTAACTTGGCAATTGGTAGACTTCAAAATTTATTCTGCTTTATTTTACCCTTTGAAATGTGTTCTGCTTTAGGCTAGTGCTAGTTATCTATTGTTAGCAAACCAGATTGCATATTGGTACTGACCAGTCACAAATGAACCAGCCATTTGGGTTTGGGACACAGTTTGGAACAGGAGAATAATGTAGCTGACTGTAGATATAGCATACAGTCAAGGATACAAATATTCCTATCAGTCTTCTCTGCTGCTGTCTGCTCCTTTGTTCAGTAGGTTAGAGGCAAAAACTACACCAAGGCATGGGCTGAGAGAGATGTGGCCTAGAGTGATACAATACCCTTGTCTTCAGCGTTTAGCATGTTAGACAGAATATTAACCAAAACCACCTTGCATTTAGGCATGTTGTTGAAACAAGATGTTTCAGAATGACAGGGATAAAAGAAAAGGAATTTTACTGGAGTACCGATGCAAATTAACTATAGTTTGTTGTTGATGGTGGCTTGTGATTTCTATTAATGCTTCCTGTCCACTGTTTCTTTCTTCCCTCTCCAAAGAATTATTCCTGATAGTTTTGGAAGATTATGCTAAGAGCTGCAGCAGATAGAGTGGGGAGAGGGGAAATCAGTTGCCCTGACTCATCCCTGGATCTATTTTCTAGTAAAGTAAAACCAGTGTTGACTATATCCAATATATACTTGAATAAATCTTATTAGAATCTAGGTAGAAGGTACTGTAGAAGTTATCCAGAAGCAAACATGATACCCAGTTTTGCCTGATTTACAACAGATCACATATTTCTAATAATCT
Organism: Protobothrops mucrosquamatus; assembly: GCF_001527695.2. Lineage (NCBI taxonomy): Eukaryota > Metazoa > Chordata > Lepidosauria > Squamata > Viperidae > Protobothrops > Protobothrops mucrosquamatus. Next base: position 1,337 of record NW_015405035.1, read on the forward strand.
TTCCTTGGCATCTGGAATAATACCATGTTTCCAATTTGTTAGTATAATTCTTTTTGCCATTCTCATGGTCAATACAATCAGAGTGCCTGATAAACAATCATATTCCAAAGGTTTGTATTTAATTGAACATTAACACCTTTAATATTTAAAGACTTTCCCATAAATCTACTATACCTTAATTTACAATGCCAAAAAGATACTTAATGGTCACCTGACCATATTGTGTGGATCAGTGAGTCTCAAATTTCTTACATCTTCAGCAAAAATAAAACTGGTTTCTATCCTTACAAATGCATTGTTTGAGGAGGCCAATGTACCCTAAATACAGTTTTTGATAAATCAACCTTAATCTCAAATCTGTACGTACCATTTTAACATTTTAAGGTCCTGAGGCCATTGCTAATGTTATAGTTACACTGTAAACTCATTCTTGATATATTTTAAAAGAAATTATTCTACTTATGCTTGTGTGGTCCTAATCAGTGAAATGTGTGGTTGGAAGCTTTTTTTATTACTGCTGCTGTGGTTATAGAGATTGTCAGAGAAAATATATCCTTACTACTAAAGTAATTGTACTTATTTTAAGCACTCTGGGAGTATACTATGACTAGTAATGGATCATGAGAAAGTTTTAATAGGTACTTTGAGAATAGCTGTAAGGATATAATCTAAGCTGAATTCTGTTAAGGCAAAATTGCTCTAAAGATGAATTTTTTACAGGTTAAATTAACACCCCCTTCTATATTTAAATACTACATTTCACAAAGAAGAAAGTTTTAAAAATCCTTGCCTTGATAGAGGACTATATTTTGTTTTAAAAGAAAACTATTTTTTATTTTATCCTGATTCAGTGAATGTAGTCAAATGCTAATACAATAGTATCAAAAATCTGTAGCTCAGATGTAGAATGAGGATGAAAGTTCATTCTCCGAGCTTGTGGGTTGGTTTCCAAACATTTCGTTACCAGGCTCGGTAACATCTTCAGCAGAGTTTAGGGGTACTTTAGGGGTACTAGTACTTTAAAGTACCTTATTTCAGGTAGATACTTAAGCATTTATGTTTGGGTTAGTATCAGAACTGTAACATGATTAATCCTAAAATGTGCTCCGAGCGCTGTAGAGATTTCTTCAAATGAATTTTAACATAATGGCTTTGTTTGTATCACTTAACTGGGCCATGAGATATGTGAGTCATATAAATTCCAAAATTGAATTAACTGACCAAGGGAATTAACCCAGAGGTTAGATTTAGCACAGCACAGATCCAGTTTAATTACCCTCTTGGGTTAATCATGATATCCCTGGAGTCTTGTAAACTACTTTATGGAATGTTAACTGTTCCCTTTGACATCCTAGACAGGCTCTACAAAATAAGGGCTTCTCTCTCTCTCTCTCTCTCTCTCTCTCTCTCTCTCTCTCTCTCTCTCTC
>NW_015405036.1:0-2763 GCF_001527695.2 Protobothrops mucrosquamatus
AGGAGAAGAAGAAGAAGAAGAAGAAGAAGAAGAAGAAGAAGAAGAAGAAGAAGAAGAAGAAGAAGAAGAAGAAGAAGAAGAAGAAGAAGAAGAAGAAGAAGAAGAAGAAGAAGAAGAAGAAGAAGAAGAAGAAGAAGAAGAAGAAGAAGAAGAAGAAGAAGAAGAAGAAGAAGAAGAAGAAGAAGCACGGTGCTCTTGTATTTATTCAGCTTCAAGGTGGTCAAAGGTATGGATGGGTGCGACTGTCCTGACCTTTATCGTATAATTAGTGCTGGATCAGCTTGCAGCCTCTTGAATCAAAAGTATGTATAGTCAAGGCCATGGTTTTCCCAGTTGCAATGTATGGATGTGAAAGTTGTACCATAAGAAAGGCGGAGTGCCAAAGAATTGAGGCCTTTGAACTCTGGTGCTGGAGAAGACTCCTGCGAGTCCCCTGGACCGCAAGACGATCAAACCGGTCAATCTTAGAGGGGATCAACCGTGATTGCTCTTTAGAAGGCCAGATCCTGAAGTTGAAACTCAAGTACTTTGGCCACCCAATGAGAAGGAAGGACTCACTGGAGAAGAGCCTGATGCTGGGAAAGATTGAGGGCAACAGAAGAAGGGGACGACAGAGAATTAGGTGGCTGGATGGAGTCACTGAAGCAGTTGGCGTGAGCTTCAATAGACTCCAGAAGATGGTAGAGGACAGGAAGGCCTGGAGCAATGTTGTCCATGGGGTCGCGATGGGTTGGACACGACTTCGCAACTAACAACAAGTTGGGATAGGCCACCAAGATCATCTAGCTCAGGAGTCTTCAAACTTGGCAACTTTAAGACTTGTGTCCCAAAGGTACTTTTTTTCAAAAGGCAACTGGACTTTGTTTTTCCCTTGAAGATGTTTCGCTTCTCATCCAAGAAGCTTCTTCAGTGGGACAGCCATGGCCTGGATGACTGAGAATCTCCATAGATGTTTAAAACTTGTGGACTTCAGCTCCTAGAATTCCTCAGTGAACCATGCTGGCTCGGGAATTCTATGAGTTGAAATCCGCAAGTCTTAAAGTCGCCACGTTTGGAGAGCCCTTATCTAGCTCATCCCTCTCTGATAGGCAGGAAAATCAGGCAGAAATGCAAGAACATGACTCTAGTAGAAGCCCTCCAGGATTAATGGATGCTGAAACAAATCAGGGATACAACATGTGGCTCTCTGAAGGTTCTTGTGATACAGTTCCCACCAGAACATCTCATGACCACAGGGCTTTGTCCAAACCTGACCACTGGACTCTTGTCAAGCCCTACATGGCTGACAAACAATCACTTAAATATGAAGAAAATCACCAAAATATGGACAATCACTTAAATATGAGCCAGCATTGTGCTGCAGCTGCCAAAAAAGCCAATGCAGTCCTAGGCTGCATTAACAGAGGGATACAATCAAGATTATGTGAAGTGTTGGTATAGCTTTATAATGCCTTGGTAAGACCACAGTTGGAATACTGCATCCAGTTTTGGTCGCCATGATATTAAATGATGTTGAGACTTCAGAGAAAAGCAACAAAGATGATTAGGGGAGTGGAGGCTAAAACATATGAAGAATGGTTGCAAGAATTCGGTAAATCTAGTCTAACAAAGAGGAGGACTAGGGGTGACATCTCAGGGGTTGCCACAAAGAAGAAGGAGTCAAGCTATTCTCCAAAGCATCTGAAGGCAGGATAAGAAGCAATGGATGGAAACTAATCAAGGAGAGAAGCAACCTAGAACTAAGGAGAAATTTCCTAACTGTTAGAACAATTAATCGGTGGAACAACCTGCCTCCAGAAGTCGTAGGTGTCGTAGATTAGGTGAAACCTGGCTCAAAAACAGTCAATGTGAGAGGGACCTTGGAGTCCTAGTGGACAATCACTTAAACATCAGCCAGAAGTGTGTGGCAGCAACCAAAAAAGCTAATACAATCCTGGATTGTATAAACAGAGGCATAGAATCAAAATCATGTGAAGCATTAGTACTGCTTTATAAAGCCTTTGTAAGGTCACACCTGGAATACTGTATCCAGTTTTGGTCACCACATTACAAAAAAGACGTTGAGTCTTTGGGAAAAGTGCAAAGAGCAACTAAGATGATTAAAGGCCTAGAGACAAAAACATACCTAAATATGAGCCAGCTGTGTGCTGCAGCTGCAAAAAAAGGTCAATACAGTGCTGGGCTGCATTAACAGAGGGATAGAATCAAGATCACGTGAAGTATTAATACCACTTTACAATGCCTTAGTAAGGCTACACTTGGAATACTGCATCCAGTTTTGGTCACCACGATGTAAAAAAGATGTTGAGACTCTAGAAAGAGTACAGAGAAGAGCAACAAAGATGATTAGGGGACTGGAGGCTAAAGCATATAAGGAACGGTTGCTGGAATTGGGTATGTCTAGTTTAATAAAGAGAAGGACGAGGGGGGACAGGACAGCAGTCTTCCAATATCTCAGGGGCTGCCACAGAGAAGAGGGAGTCAAGCTATTTTCCAAAGCGCCTGAAGGCAGGACAAGAAGCAACGGATGGAAACTAATCAAGGAGAGAAGCAACCTAGAACTAAGTTAGAACAATTAACCAGTGGAACAACCTGCCTCCAGAAGTGGTGAATGCTCCAACACTGGAAGTTTTTAAGAAGAGACTGGACAGCCATTTGTCTGAAATGGTATAGGGTTTCCTGCCTGAGCAGGGGGTTGGACTAGATGACCTTCAAGGTCCCTTCCAACTTTACTATTATTATTATTATTATTATTATTATTAT
>NW_015405037.1:0-2763 GCF_001527695.2 Protobothrops mucrosquamatus
GCCTATTTGAAGAACTATTTAAATGAATAATTTTTTATTAATAAGGAGAAGATGTTGTTTATATTTAAAAAGCATAGAGTGGTGGACTCATGTGGAATGATATACTTTGTGGAGTTAGAGATATTAATTCTTGCTTACTTATATTTGAATGTTATCCTGGGATTAGGTTCGGGAAGTCCGGGTGGGGGGTTTTTTTTTTTCTTGTTATATAGTATTGTGTAATATTTGTGATGTTTTTTTTTTACGATGAAAATAATAAAAAATTTTATATGCAAAATTCAGATGCTTGGCAACTGGTTCATATTTATGACGGTTGCTGTGTCCTGGAGTCATGTGGTCAGCTTTTGCAACCTTCTGACAAGAAAAGTCAATGGGGAAGCCAGATTCAGTTAACAACTGTGTTACTAACTTAACAACTGCAATGATTCACTTAACAGTTGTGGCAAGAAAGGACGTAAAATGGGTCAAAACTCACTTAACAAATGTTTCACTTAGCAACAAAATTTTGGGCTCAATTACTGTATAGCTACACTACTCGTTTCTTATTCTAACAGAAGAATGTCTTTTTATTTAATATAAAAGATGTGATCTAAATAATTACTTGGCATTTCTACAAAAAATTACCTTTTCTGAGCAGCAGATCTTTTCTTCTGCCAAATATTTATTTCAAACTGTTTTAGGACGTTTCTTTATTTTCAAAATTGAACATCATATTGCAAGACTTTTTGGGCATAGCATCAGCTTCCATTGGAAGATTCAGTCGTACAAATGCAGTTGTGCATTAAGAATTACATATAGGTTAGATGGTCCAGCCACCACTCCTCTGTAACTTGTTATATTTCCTTAGTTTATTAAGAGAGCCAAGGGAAATAGCAGTTAAGGCACCAGGCTAGAAAGCAGGAGACCTTGAGTTCAAGACCCACCTTAGCCATGAAAGCCAGCTGGGTGACTTTGAGCCAGTCACTGTCTCTCAGCTCAACCAACCAGGGTTGTTGTTGTGGGAAAAACAAGAGGAAGAAGGTATGTTGGATATCTCACCACCTTGAGTTATTTGTAGAAAATAATAAGGGCAGGATACAAATAAAATCAGGAAATTGACTTCCCCCCCCTATTATTTATGGGATCCATCATAAATGTATACCAACTTAAAATTAGCATATTCAAGAATGTCAAGAATAGAAACAAAATTGCACCCTTCTTCATACTGTCCAAAATACCAAAAATGTGTGCTATCAATGTATACTTCCAAGTGATACAAACGGTGTTTAGTAACTAACTCTTCCTTTATTTCTTAATAGCCAGGTTGATATAGTGATAAAGGTGCTGGACTAGAAATCAGAAAACTCTGAGCTCTAATCTCATCGTCTGCATAAAAGCCAAATTTTGCTCTCTCTTAGCACAACCCACCTCAGAGGATTGTTGTTGTGGAGAAAACAGGAGGGGAAAGGAGCATTATGCATGCTTTCCACCTTGAGTAACTTATAAACTAATAAAGGCAGTCTAACAATCTAATAAATAAGTTACATTACTCCCACTGCATATCTTCAATAGCAGCATTTTCATCATGGATTTTGTTTGTCTGAGCTGATACCACTGGAAGCAGTCTCACACAGTGCCATCAAAGCTTGCAGAAAACCTCAGAAATATCAGTACACACTAAGATCAGCACATCACCAATAATGATAAAAAAAACCCAATCTATCTGAAGACATAGCTAGATTTCCTTTTTGTGTTTTGTGTTTTTTCTACTGCTAATCACAAAGCAATACTAACTCTTTCAATAATATGTAGATACAGTGATGCTGTATATTGGCAGGTCAATCCCTAGAAAACTGGAAACGTACCCTTAAGGCTCTATAGGAAATGTTTTCTTTCAGTCTAGCAGAACTACTACCCCTCCCCACCTCACCAAGAATGGCCCATTTGTCTGGTTCATATGTCTATGAAATCATTCGTTTTTACTTTCCCTGAATCCCTGAGCTTCAAATTATCTGAGCTTTCCCTTGACCTGCAGTATCATCATCGCTTGTTTCCTACTGGGAGAAAGTCACTCAGCCCTCCACTGTTTTGCATCACTGCCTCTGTGTAAAGTCCTCCAACCCATTCAGGACGGTGGTACCCAACCAAATATTCCCTGTCCTTGTTTCTCCCCGCTTTCCCCCTTTCCTCCTTATAACAGAGAGAAATAGGAAGACAGACGCAGTTATAGCCACCAAAGCACCACCACCAAAGCACTGGGGCACTACGATCTGCCCCCCCCGTCACCCCATTTAGGTAAGGACAGAGCCACGCTGGCAGAGAAAGGGGGAACATCTTCACCAACCCCTCCCTGATAACCAGACAGAAGGCTAATTGGTATGGATGGCTCCATCGCCCATCTCTAGGGATGACTCAACCTGCCTTCTCTTCAGCCCAGCTTGGGGAGCATCTTGCGCGGGGCAGGCTGCGACCACTTGGGGTGGGGAGGCGACGCCCGGCTGCGCTCCCCCCACCTCAATGGGAAGCCTCTCCGGGCGGCCCCCGGCTCCTTTTATTTCTCCCTTACAGCACCCACCATAGCTGGCAGCTCGCTGCTCCCCGTCCCTACCGGACCGACGCTAGTGTCTCCACAAGCGCAGAGCAGGGCGCTGAGAAAGGGCAGCAGGCGACGGCACCCCCAGGCTGGGGCTCCGCAGCATCCTCGCTGCCTCCGCTCCATAGCGGGGCCCATCCCTGCACCTGCTCAGGCAGGGAGAGCAGGGCCTGGCCGACCGCGCATGCGCC
>NW_015405038.1:0-2763 GCF_001527695.2 Protobothrops mucrosquamatus
AAGACTTGGTTATTCCAGCTTGCAGGACTGGCCTAGGGTAATTTTTAGAGGGGTTTTAATTATATTTTAATCGGACAATATTTAAATATCTTTTTTTAATTAATTTTAAATTTGTATTGTTATTTATGTATTTTAATTGATTGTCAGCCGCCCTGAGTCCTACGAGGAGAAGGGCGGGATATAAATCCAAATAATAAAATAAATAAAATAAATTAACCCACAGATGCCAAAGGGGCACACCCAAACAGGTCAAAATACATGACATGGGACATACAAAGCCTCAAACAGGAACAGGAAACAACTACAAACAAGAGCTCCAGAGGGTATAAAAACCCACTCCCTACATGTGCTCTCTCTCTTTTCTTCCAGAGCCATCTTCCTGTCTGGCTCTCCTCTTCAGTAAACTGCGACTTTCTTTTTAAAGCAGTCGCCATGTAGTTTATTCCCGGCTTGGACTGAACATTGATGAAGATTTTTCCTTCAACAAAGGCTTTGAAGCAGGTTTCCTTCTTCAGTGTCCGTTCAGTAACGCCTGGGATTCCTATTGCCCTTTTATTTTTAAGGCTTCACGAGGGTAAAGAATTATAACCTTATTTAAAGGGATTTTAATGACCTTAAAATCCCTTTTAAAAGGTTTATTTCTTTTTGTGGGGTCTAAACCGGCTTTGACCACAGGAGGGCTACTTGTTTTCTGTCCCTTACTTTAGCATTGTAGGCCTTTTTAACTCCATTTAAGTCTTTTGAAGCTGGTTTCCTTCTTCTGTGCCTGTTCAGCAGCTCCTGGGGCCCGGGATTCAATTTTAATTTTAATAACAAGACTTAATAAATACTAATAATATTAATACTAACAATATTTACTAATAATATTAATACTACTAATAATAATAATACAATACTAATACTACTAATACTACTAGTACTAATCTATTAATACTAATACTACTAATACTACTACTAATAGTAACAACAAAACAAAAGAACAAAACAACAAGAACAAGAGCAACAATAACAATAATAACAATAATAATATATATCTTACATCTTATATTTTTAAGGAGGTACCTGGTTGACACCTAGGATGCTGGTAGCAACCCGTGTCAACCATCAGCGCCAGCCAATTTGAATGTTCAGTGAACTGAGGTTTACGTCTAATGAATAATAATAATAATAAAGGTACTGAATAATAAGCTTAACACGCCACTGGAAAGTTTATTTCTGTGCGCGGGTGTAGTTCCCGATGTGACCCTTAGAGGGCAGCGGCATCCCTCTTTCCCCGGCTCAGGCTGTCTGGCTAGCCAGCCCGTCGGAGGGGCGGGGCTCCCGCCCTCCCCCTGCCGCGCCTGCGCCCCCTTGCGCGACGCTTTGCGACAGCCGTCGGGCGCCTCGGACGGGGCTTTCCGGCGGGGCTGCGCGGGCGAGGAGGCGGCGGCGGTGGTGGCGGCGGCGATGCTGCTGACGGTGTTCTGCCTGCGGCGGGACCGCTCCGAGCTGACCTTCTCGCTGCAGGTGGACGCGGACTTCGAGCTGCAGAACTTCCGCGCCCTCTGCGCCCTCGAGTCCGGCGTCCCCGCCTCCGAGAGCCAGGTGGGCGCGCGCCCCCCGCCCCTCCCCTGGCGCCCCTCCCGGGGGTCCCGTCGGGGTGGGTGGGGTGGAGCCCCCCCGAGGGGCCGTTTGCGGTTGTGTGTGTGTGCGTGTGTGTTGTGTGGAAGGCGCTGCAGCCGGGGCGGGTCGCCCTCCGTCCTGCTCCGGGCTGGCTCCCTCGGGCGGCGCCGCGTGGCTGGTGGGCGGCGGGGCGGGGGTGTCCCTGCGGGGAGGGCTCAGCCCCCTTCCCTGCCTCCCCTCCGCTGCCCCCCCTCCGGGGCTTGTGGGGCGGCTGTCCCCCTCCCCCCGCGCAGCTGGGCAGGGGGCTCCAGATGCCCTCGGATGGCGGGGAGGGGGCTTTGCCATGGGGAGGGGTCGCCGGGGGTCTTCTGCGAGGGCTGCGGAACTGGCTGGCCGGCTGCCAGAGCGCCGAGTCTGCGGATGGCGGCCCTTCTCCCCTGGGTACCTGCCTCCTCCCCCCCCCCCTCTTTTGGGACTGCCTCCCTCCCTCTGTCTGCCTTGCTTGCCCCCCTGCCCCGTCCCTCTATTTTGGCTGCACCCAGACCGGGCGCTGCCCCCCCCTAGTTTCCTGGGTAGCTGCTTGCAAGAAGGCAGGGTGGTGGGTTTGAGCTAGGAAGCCCCTCGACCCCTTTGCTGGCTCCTTCTGGGGTCTGTAGATCCCGATTCCCCCCCCCGTCCCCCCAATTGGGCAAAGCTTTGCAGTGCCACCTGCAGCCACTTTTGGCCCAGATCCTCTCCTAATAATCTGATCCCTCCCTCCTGGGGAGTGGTGGATCCGGCTCCTGACCCAACCGGCCAGCCCGCAATCCTTTGTACCGGTCGGGTCGGCTGGCTTGGAACCTGCGGGTGGTTCCGAGTTACGTCCTGCTCTCGCCTTCTCCCCCCCTCCCCCATGGCACAGCTGCGTGGGCTCTTTCAGGCAGGGCTTTCTGCCAGATCCTGGTAGGTAGGGTCTTGGGGCCCCAGCGGGATCCGCTTCCTGGCACTTCCAGGAATCGTTTCTGGGAATGGCTTTACCCACCTTAGATCGGCTGGGGAAGCTTTGCGGAAGACGGTGGATCAGGCAGGGCAGCGGGCGGTCCCATTTAGAGCAGGGGTCTTCAAACTCGGCCCTTTTAGGACTTGTGGACTTCAACTCCCAGAATTCCTCCGCCAGGATGC
>NW_015405039.1:0-2763 GCF_001527695.2 Protobothrops mucrosquamatus
TCTTCAGGGATCCGTGTCAGTCAATGGGAGGGCACTCCTTATATTACAGCCGCCTTTGCACCCGGTCCATAGGTGCTGTCGCGATGTTCCACCGGCCAATCACCGCTCCAATTCCATTCTCATTTCAATGAGTTGATCTACCTGGACCTTGCCTGCTTCACACGATCGTTCCACACCCATTCTCTGTTTCCTGCCTATTGCTTATTTAATACGCACACCTCCCCTTTTTCTCGGTCTTCCCCCTTTTTCTTTTTCTTCTCTCTCATGCCATAGACCCCCACCCCCTCTCTCTCCCTCTCCATCGGGGTTTGGTATTTCTGTAGAGCAGCTGCTGATAAACCACCGATTTTTTCCCATTTTCAATCAGATACATCAGAAATATATTCTCTTTCACCCTGCTCAACCTCCACAACAAATGTATGGTAAGAGGGACACACTGGTTAAGTTCCCAGCTGACATACCCCATACATAAAGGGCCAGATATAAAACAGGATGGAAAAGCTGATAGCTATAGCAATAGCACTTAGACTTATATACCGCTTTACAGCCCTCTCTAAGCGGTTTACAGAGTCAGCATATTACCCCCAACAATCTCATTTTACCAATTTTGGAAGGACGGAAGGCTGAGTCAACCTTGATGATGATGATCAACGCATGCAAAGAATAAGTAACTAAAAAATACAGTCAGCAAGTTTGCTAACCATTCGCTAACCCAACACATCTGCTTGAAAGTGCATAACTCTTTAACTTAATCTCTTCATTAGCCTGGTTTTTTAAGAAAAGAAAATGTGTTTCTGCATCTTAAAATTAATTAAAATATAGAAGGAAGGAAGGAAGGCGAGTGCAATAAGAGATCAGAGTTTTTCTGCTTGGCCTTTTTTTTGACTAGTGCTTTCAACTGCCCTCCAATTTCTTATGAATGGGCTGGATGGAGGCAAAAATCCCAAGCAAAAGATACTAAGGGTCAGATAATTGTTTCAAGATGTCAGAGGATAGCTTTGTAAATGAAACATGGCCCCCTGTGCACTCAGATTGCTCTACTGCTAAAAAATATATTTAAAGACGGTTCTGAAGGCTTTTCTTTTTTAGTTTTTTAAAAATATTTTCATTAGTGAAGTATAATACAAAAAATAAGAAATATTAGGAATGGTATAGTAAAAGGATGCGTACAATACAAAGATTTAAGAAAACAAAAACTTAAGGGGAAAAACAATAAATAAGAGAAGATAATGTCCATATAACAGTAATATAAAAATAATTAAATACTTAATCTTATTAGTAAATCTAGACTACAGAGGATCAAAGTGCTCCATCTCATTTTTATAAAACTTCGATTAAAAAGGACATATCATATGAGGGAGAGAACCCTTAAATTTCTTACAATGCCAGCACAAAACTTTTAAAAATATATCTAAACATGCAACATATGTGAAATAAAATTAACTCAATTCTCTTGAGTCGTAAATTTACATTAATTTACATTTCTTAACATCTGGGCCATTCTAATCGCTCACCAGTGCTAAAGAAAGGTTCAGTTAAAAGTGAATGAAATCCTCTATCACAGGGCTTTTCAACCTTTTCACCGATTGTACCACTTTTAGGATATGGCAATATTTGAGTACCACCAGTTCACCTAGCAAGGTGTCAAAAACTTGATGACCAAAAAAAAAAAGAGGAAAAAAGTGATAAAGTACAGGTAGTCCTCGACTTACAAAAGTTCGCTTAGTGACTCTTCAAAGTTACAACAGCATTGAAAAAAGTGACTTATAACCATTTTCCACACTTATGACTGTTACAGCATCCCCAGGGTCATGTGATTTACATTTGGATGCTTGGCAACTGACTCACATTTATGATGGTCACAGTGTCCCAGAGTCATGTGATCACCTTTTACAAATTTTTGACAAGCGAAGTCAATGGCCGGGGGGGGTGGCTAGCTCAACGTCACTCAGGTTGCGCGGCACCTGGGGGAGGCAGACAGGGCTGTGGGGAGGATCCATGGGTCTCTGATGGAGGGGGGTGGGACTGAGGTAGGCACCAGGGCATGGTCCACCAGAAGAGCTTCGCTGTCCCTCTTGGGCCATGCGGGGGACTCCCAGACAGTGGCATGGGCTGCCTGGAGCCCTGGGCAGTAGAGGGCAAGCACCCAGCCTGGCCCTCAAGCTCCCGGGGCACCAAGACCCTGCAGCCCAACCCACTCCAGCACCACTTTCTCAAGGGGGCGCCTGGCTGTGCTTATCTCCTCATCAAGGCTGCTACTGCTGATGTGCCCAATCTCCTTGGCCAGGTTGCTCATGGTGGGTGCAGGAGGGCAAAGGGCATGGGTCAGAGGGAGGCCCACTTCCTCTCCATGTGATGAGACCCGGCTTTGTAACCAAAGCATCCTTAGCAAAAGGATGGGAGACCATCAGGATAGGCCAAGAGGAGGGGTAAGGGGATGGCGAAAGGGCAGCAGGGCTACTGGTGGCCAAGTGCTAAGGCAGGAGTACTCTCAGATCTCCCTCCCTCTCATTCCAATCTCCCTTCTTCCTTCCTTCCTTCCTTCCTTCCTTCCTTCCTCCCTTCCTCCCTCCCTCCCTCCCTCCTTCCTTCCTTCTTCCGTCCATCCCTACCCTCCCTCTTTCCCTGCATCCCTGCTTCTCATTCCGATCTCCTTCTCTTCCTTCCTTCCCTTCCTCCTTTTCATTGTCCCATCCTTCTTTCCTTCCCTCCCATTGTCCCTTCCTTCCTTCCCTCACTCCCTCTCATTGTCCCTTCTTTCCT
>NW_015405040.1:0-2763 GCF_001527695.2 Protobothrops mucrosquamatus
CCCCTCACTTCCCAGAGCCAATCACAGGATTAACAATAAAATAATCATAATCTAACTAACATTAATCAGCTATTATTCTAACAAATCTATAACTTCCTTTAACTCTCTTTTAAAACAAATATACAATTATTAAATACCATAATATTAACATAATTTTAAATATTAAAAATCAGAAGTTCATTCAAAAGCCAGATGATATTTTTTTGTTCCATATTTTAACTCAATATAATCAATCCATCTTCTCCAAACCAATATATATCTTTCTTGTGAGTAATCCTTCACATAAGCGGAAATCCTGGCCATTTCAGCTAAGTATGAACTGGCACATTTGGTAAGCAGAAGTCAGACTATCATGGTGCTGCTAACCCTACAAGAAAAGGAAAAAATCCCAGATCAAGTATAAGGGTGAAGATTTAGGTTACTTTTAGAGTGGCCTAGTGGTGAAGATGCTCGTTTCCCATTCAGAAGGTTGAGAATTTAATCCTGAGTTGAGAGAGAGTTCAATCTTGGGTTCAATCTTGGGTAGTGGCCGCTCTGCGGAGGAGTCAGAAAGTGCCCCTCACTTCTATAAAGAGTTTATTTAGGTTACCTTTCTCTTGTATGGGACAACTCTTATTGATTTTACAGAAAGAGCCACCATGTCTTTTTCTTGGGAACTATGCATCTGTGATCTTTCTAACACAGAAAGGTTCAAACCCAATCTTTCTTATATGTCCCTTGGGGAATCCAATAGTCTTGAAAAATAGTATTTTGTTGAATAAAATTCATCTTAAATTCAAGTAATATTGATCTGACATTTTTTTAAAAACCCTAGCCCATTGATTTTCTAAAACAAATTCTACTAACTTCTTATTGGAAGCCATCTGCAAATTACCCATAGTTTTCAGTGCCATTTTTCAACTGTAAATAAAAATTAGCTCTAGGAATAAAGCTTTTTCTAATGATATGTAAGTTAAAAATCTTCAGAGGCAGCTAATCCAAACTATCAAGTGAGAATATATTTTCATCAAATGTATTATGAGAAATTTCATATAGTCACAAAAGCACAAAAGCTGTGCTAAAATATTAATGCTTCCCCCCCCAGGAATTCCAGAAAAAATTGTTTGTACCAAATTTTAAGAATTAGATTGCCGCATAGGCATAATTTTTAAAAATATGTTCCGCCTGTTTATTTCAAACCACATTTATCATTTTAGTCCCTCTTCCTTCCATTTAGAGACAGCATTTTTAACTCTTTAGTATTTCTTTTTGTTTGTTCATCTAAATAATTTGACCTGCGCTGTGTCATTTGAGAATATGTTTAAAAAGGAGTGGTACTTGGAATTTTGCTGAACTAGGTTTCTGAGTGAGAATTAACCTGGTGCATAAATGTTCATACCATCTCCATGGCCAATTCCTTCCTCACCACTCTCATATGAAAATTGTTGTGATAGTTAAGAAAGTTGGAATAGGTGGGAAAAGTGAAGACAGGGCGGACTTTTAAGGGTTGGGATCAACTTTTTTGAATGAGGCCATATTTGTACAAGAGTGGGTTTGGGGTAGATTTGAGGATTCATGTTTTTTAACACTGATATCTTTTGTTAGGACTTTCTACTTTAGTTTTCATCTATTTCCCAGATTTATTGACAGCACAGGCTCTTGAGGTTTCTTTCAGCCCATCAGTGCCAAAAGTGGTTCAAAGCCAACAAGAAAGGGATTCAAGTATGCATATTTGGGACCTCAATTTACCCACCTCTGGAGTAGATTAATATTATAATTTAGCTTTGATCTTGTTAGTCCCATGATTAATCTTTGCATTTATATCCATAACTCTGACTCTGTGCATTACAATCCAAACAAAGGTTCATTCTCCCATATTTGCTGGTGTAAAGAAAGGCCTTTTTAGTAATCCAGTGGGCCTGGACTACTTATACTGTATGTGCAGGTATATTTAAAAAAAAATAGTATCAAAACCTGCAATTGAGGATCAACCTTGAGGAAGACTTATAGGATGTTATTCTTAAGGCTCTATCTTCAGATGTTCAAATTTCGGACAAAAAGAATAAACTAGGTTAAGTAGACAAGACCACTTTATGACATAAAACAAAATCACATCTAAAAATTGAAATATGGAATATATTTCTCTATATAATATATAGAAATATAGAATTATTTAAGAAGATGCACAAGGCTCGACTATTCGAGTTCAATTCCTCTTCTTAATACATGTCATTTTTTGCAGATATCCTGAATTTCTGTGCCAACAATTACCTTGGACTTTCTAGTCATCCAGAAGTCATCCATGCTGGACATGATGCTCTGGAAAAGTACGGAGCTGGCCTCAGTTCTGTCCGCTTCATCTGTGGAACACAAGTAGGAAGGCATAGGAATGTGGATCTGTGTAAATGCTATCATTTTATAATTCAATGAATAACACCTTATAGCACTATATTTGCAGAGCAAGCATTTGAAAATTTAATTTTGCTGAACAGTTGCTCTGGGGACAAGTTAAAGATTTTCATAAGCAAGAGACAGTTCTGTTGTATTATTTCTTAGACCTGTTTAGCAGTTCAATTTGGAGGCAATAAAAGTGCTTTGGAACATATGGGGTGCAATTAGATACACAAGGAATTTGTCTCTGGTGCAAAAACTCTCAGTGTACATGCAAAGCAACAGAATAATAATCAAAATAATACCAATAAGGAGTAAAGAAGATAATAAGGATAAATAATAATACTACAGCCATACTACATGGGTAAATACACATAGACATTAAATAGCACT
>NW_015405041.1:0-2762 GCF_001527695.2 Protobothrops mucrosquamatus
TCAATATTTTCATAAACAATTTAGATGAGGGAGTAGAAGGGGAACTTATTAAATTTGGAGATGACACTAAGCTGACAGAAATAGCCAACACCCAGAAGACAAGCTCAAGATACAGAAGAATCTTGATATATTTGAACTCTGGGACCCTATCTAAAAAATTGAAATTCAATGGAGAAAAGGACTTCTGGTTTGCCGCCGCTGCGGCTGCTGCGGATGTTTCGAAGGCGAGCTCACCTTCCACGTCCAATTTCGCATTGCTGGGGGACCCTGGAAAGGGTCGAAGGTCGTCCTGTAGGGATGATCAGCAAGGAGGGGATTCCCGCTGAATTGCGGGAGAGCAGTAGCTCTTCCGCTTGATCCGGCGCAGCCCTCCAAACCAGCAGACGAAAGACCGGCTATCGCAATATGACTCGTTACTAGGCTGCAGACAGCCAAGGTCACACTTACCACCAGACACCTACAAAGCAACGCGGAAGAGACTGGGTGAGATCTGAACCTCTCTTCAATCCTAATTATTTTTTCCACCTGCATAAGCTGCCCAAAGTATTTTTCCCCCTGTAGAAAGGGAAGGGAAACTTCATCCCACCCTTTAATAGCGGCAACTGACTATCCAGGGAAGTTTTAAAACATTAAAAGAATAACCTGACTTTAACTGGACTTTTACCTTTCTAAAGCATGAGGACTAAAAGATTCCTTATTTTTATTGAAGATTTGGGTTTTTCTCTGCAAAAAAGTAGTAAAATTGGGAAAAAGATTACAAAATTTGGACGAAATAAAAAAAAGAGAAAAAAATCCTAAACGGTATGGGTGACACCTCGTGGCCAAACCTGATATTACAACCTGTTATTGCCTAACAGAGACTTGGTTTGCAGCCCAGACGATAAATAAGACTTCTGTAACCTTGGCAGATATCAGCTGTGAGAAGCCCAGTTGTGTTTCATACTCGGTGAAAAAATTCCTCTTTTTTTTATTGTAAAGCTTTTAATTTAATACACTATTAAGAAAATATGGCTGAAGATCACGAACAGATTCTTTTTATGATGAAACCAATTCTTAAAACTATTATTACAACTACTGATGAAATAAGAGGTTACAAAGAACAAGATGTCAACCTAGATATACAAATGCAAACCTTGACTACAACTAAAGAACCAAGTACACAGAATATAACAGAAGAAATGGAACAATGAAATACTATTACAGAAGATTTAAATGATCAACAAATTGAGTTAGCGGAAAACCCAGAAAAGAGACTCATAATATTAAAAACGGAAAAGACTTTCTAACAAACCAGAAGAAGCCTGAGGACCAAGGACAACAACAGACTGAAGAGAAGATAAATATTTAGAACAACTACGTTGAGACGGAAAAAGAGAGAGATGATTTGTTAGCACTTCCCAAAAAATGGCGATTGGATGCCATCTTTTATTTCAAATAATACGTATAATAACAGAGGGAGATCCATTTGATGATTTTTAGGGGGGTTTTAATTATATTTTAAATTCGACAAATATTTAATATTCTTTTTAATTAATTTTAAATTTGTATTGTTTTGTATGTATTTTAAATAGATTGTCAGCCGCCCTGAGTCCTACGGGAGAAGGGCGGGATATAAATTCAAATATAAAATAAAAATAAAAAAAATTTAAAAGCATGGAGATGGAAGGCGAGTCGGCAAAGAAAGAAAACTAGAATAAGGCTGAAGAAAATTGGTATTTTGACTTATCAGTGAAGATTAAAAGAGAATATACTCAAATAGATAAGATGTATACTTTGAATACTAAACTTTGTTATGAACTGAGATGAAGAAAATTTCGATTAATTAAAACTTGGAAGTATAAATATTAAAAGTTAAAATTGAATATTGATCTGTCTACAAAGATTTTTACTTAGCTGATATCATAAGAATTGTATCAGTCTGACTTCTGGTTTTGATCGCAGCGCAGGCGGATATGCAGGACGATCGCTTTCCACGCCGTCCGGTTTTCTACCACCGGGGGACCCTGAAAAGGGTCAGAAATCGCCCTGGAGGGGCGACGAGTGGGAAGAGGACCCCCGAGTGATCGCGGCAGCCCTCCTGTTTGATCCAGGGCAGCTCTTCTGACGGGGAAAAGATTGGTCATTTATGGCTCATCACTAAGCCGTTACCAGTCGAGGCCAAAATTACAAACAAGCACGTCGAAAGCAACGCTGAGGAATTTGGTGAGATTCTACCTTCTCTTTACCCCAAGTAACTCTCCTGTTAAAAGCTTTTTGAATTTCTTCTTCCCACCCTCTAAAATGGCAGTGTTTGACTACCTGGGGAAAAAAAAAACATTGAAAAGAATAACTAATCCGCTGATCCGGATCAGTGGAGAAAGAGAAACCAAGGGAAAAAAGGATATACATTTTTTTCAAACCCACATAAGTCATGGTCTAGAATAGATATGGTATGGGCAAATGAAGAATTGGGACAGGACATAGAGACTATAGAAATAAAACCAAATGTATGGGCAGATCATAATCCGCTGGAAATAGTTTGGAAAGGTCGTAAAAAAGTAAGGAAAAGATGGGTAATGAATTCGTACAGACTAAAAGGGAAATGGATTATTTCTTTAAAGAAAACACAAAAGAACAAACATCGGTACAAATTATTTGGGATACAGCGAAGGCGTATTTAAGGGGATTGGCAATAGCTTATATAGCAAGGAAAAATAGAGAGAAAAGACAAAGGCAAAACATACTACATGAAGAAATTAAAAAATTTGAATCCAAACTACAAA
>NW_015405042.1:0-2762 GCF_001527695.2 Protobothrops mucrosquamatus
CTCTATTCTGATTGATTGATTGATTGATTGATTGATTGATTGATTGATTGATTGATTGAAATGGTCTAGGGTCTCCCGCTTGAGCAGGGGGCTGGACTAGATGACCTCCAAGGTCCCTTCCAGCTCTATTCTGATTTGATTGATTGAAATGGTCTAGGGTCTCCCGCTTGAGCAGGGGGCTGGACTAGATGACCTCTGAGGTCCCCTCCAGCTCTATTCTGATTTGATTGATTGATTGATTGAAATGGTCTAGGGTCTCCCGCTTGAGCAGGGGGCTGGACTAGATGACCTCGGGGGTCCCTTCCAGCTCTATTCTGATTTGATTGATTGATTGATTGATTGATTGATTGGAATGGTCTAGGGTCTCCCGCTCGAGCAGGGGGCTGGACTAGATGACCTCCGAGGTCCCCTCCGGCCCTCTCCTGCTGAATCGATCGAAGTGGGAATTAAAAGGAACTTTTACTGAAGGACGACGGCCAAAGGATCTCGGCTGCGTAAAGGAGGCAACGCCCGGCACAATACACAATACACAATTATTTTTTTTATAGAGTTCACACACTTTGAGGAAGTTCACACACTTTGAAAAACTTTGGAGGTGTTTTTTTTTTAACGGCGTTTGTGCCTTTTGTGTTTTCGCTTCCTTCTCACAACGTTGTCTAAAAAAAACCACAACCCTCCAGTTTTGGATCATGCAAAACTTGATCGACTCGGGAAAACGCACAAGAATCCGTTTCCGGGATCGGCCCATCCCCGACACACACAATAGGGAGGCCTTGTTGTGACATGCCCGGCTTTTCGCACCCGCTCCCCGAGCCAGATCTGCCTTCCGAGGACGGGAGCTGAGAGAAGAACTGCGTTGCACAAAGAACAACCAGTAGAGCTGGCAGGGACCTCGGAGGTCATCTAGTCCAACCCCCTGCTCGAGCAGGAGATCCTTACGAAATGACATTTCCAAGGTCCCTTCCAACATCATCATCATTATTATTATTAAGAGACTAGACAGCCATTTACCTGAAATGGTATTGGTTTCCTGCCTGAGCAGGGGGTTGGACTAGATGACCTCCCAGGTCCCTTCCAACATCATCATCATCATCATCATCATCATTATTATCAAGAGACTGGACAGCCATTTGTCTGAAATGGTATAGGGTTTCCTGCCTGAGCAGGGGGTTGGACTAAATGACCTCCATGGTCCCTTCCAACATCATCATCATCATCATCATCATCATCATCATCATCATCATCATTATTATTATTATTATTAAGAGACTGGACAGCCATTTGTCTGAAATGGTATAGGTTTCCTGTCTGAGTAGGGGTTTGGACTAGATGACCTCCAAGGTCCCTTCCAACATCTTGATGATGATGATGATGGTGGTGGTGGTGGTGGACTGGACAGCCACTTGTCTGAAATTGTCTAGGGTTTCCTGCCTGCGCAGGGGGTTGAACTAGATGACCTCCAAGTTCCCTTCCAACTTTATTATCATCATCATCATCATCATCATCATCATCATTATTATTATTATTATTGTTGTTGTTGTTGTTGTTGTTATTATTATTATTATTACTACTACTACTACTATTACTGCTGCTACTACTACTACTACTACTATTATTATTATTATTATTAACATATGGTCTACTAGGATTCCCAGATCATAGATTACTACTACTACTACTACTACTGCTGCTGCTGCTACTACTACTGCTACTACTACTACCACTATTATTATTATTATTGTTATTATTATTATTAAGGGATGGTCTACTAGGATTCCCAGATCATAGATTACTACTACTACTACTACTGCTGCTGCTGCTGCTGCTGCTGCTACTACTACTGCTACTACTACTACCACTATTATTATTATTATTATTATTATTATTATTATTATTATTATTATTATTATTATTATTAAGGGATGGTCTACTAGGAGTCCCAGATCATAGATCGGTACTACTACTACTGGTACTGCTGCTGCTGCTGCTGCTGCTACTACTACTACTACTACTACTACTACTATTATTATTATTATTACTATTATTATTATTATTACTATTAAGGGA
Organism: Protobothrops mucrosquamatus; assembly: GCF_001527695.2. Taxonomy (NCBI): domain Eukaryota; kingdom Metazoa; phylum Chordata; class Lepidosauria; order Squamata; family Viperidae; genus Protobothrops; species Protobothrops mucrosquamatus. Next base: position 2,068 of record NW_015405042.1, read on the forward strand.
TGGTCCACTAGGATTCCCAGATCCCTCTCACTGTTGCTACTATTCAGCAAGGGACCACCGATCCCATCCCTGGGCATTTGGTTTCTCTTGCCTAAAGGTAGTTTAGCCAAACGCTCCTGCTCAATTAGACTTTTGCTCAATGCTAACGGCTAATTAGGCTAAGTGGGACCGGGGGGGGGGACGACACCCGCTACTCCACGCGCCCCACGGCCGCCCATTGAGCCGAGCTGCCAGACAGACAGGAGCTCAAAATCCAGAAAAAGCTACTTTATTTATTCACTGTGCGTGCAGGAGGAGAACGGTCGCGTGAGAAGCGGTGAGTAACTTCGGAGTAGCGGAGTTCGGGAGTCGCGGCTGGGAAGCCCTTCAGCTGCTCTTTGCTCCCGGGGAAGAGCCAAAGGCCGGCGGCGGGGGGCTTGGGGGGCCTTCCCTACGTGCCCCTCAGGCACGGCTCTGCTCTTTGCCCGGATCCTCGGGCGCAGGAGAGACGTCCGCGTCCTCCAGGGCCACGTAGTCCCGCCAGCCTCCCTGCGAGACAAAAAGGATTGCAGCGGCTTCCCCAGGATTGGCCAGTGGCCAGCAAGACCCCCCCCGCCATTCACCCCAGAGCAGGGGTCCCCAACCTAGGGGCCGCAACCCACTAGTTTGCAAACCGGGCCGCAGAAACAGCCGACGAGCACACGGGCGCGAGCAGC
>NW_015405043.1:0-2761 GCF_001527695.2 Protobothrops mucrosquamatus
GAGGGGGAGGGGGAGGGGGAGGAGGAGGAGGAGGAGGAGGAGGAGGGAAACATCTTTAGTTTGAAAGGAGCTGTTCCATTTTTGCCACTCTTCAATTCTGTCACTTCACTCCGCTGTCTGCATAAGCCGGTCATTGCTCCAGAGTAATCCCAATGGATAATAGAGAAATTGTGCAGCTGCTGACTCTTCTGTTTTTTCAGCAGCCAATCTTGCTGTTCACCTGAAGTCTGTAGGTGTGTATCTTATCTGACAAGTGAGGACTTCCCCCCCCCCCCGCTTCCGTTTTCCTTGTCTCCCTCGTATTCGAACCAACCCTTCAAAACCAACCAAATTCTTTGACAGGAGATATTCCATAAACAATGAGTCAGCCTTCACTGTTGGTGACAGTAGAAATGCATACTTTTTCCAGGATGGGTTTCAATTCAAATTGTCAAGGAAGTGCAACAGCATTCATGTGCTGCTCTCAGCATGCTACTTAAATATATATGACTGGATAAAAATGCGGATTTAAGCAGCTAGTGCTTTCCATGTTCATTGCAGTCACAAATTCCACAATTTCCAGTGAGTTGTTCGGCTGGGAGGTTTGGAAGTTGCGGTCCCAGCCAAGATGGAGGGCAGGCATCAGATTCATTATAATGGCAATCATAATCACCGTTCCCAGAACCAAGCTAGCAGGAGGCAAACAGGTTCAAGAGGGTTGAATCAGATAGCTAGAAGGTTACATTATTGGAATTACCTGGAGCTTCTCAATGCTTTAGACCAGGGGTGTCAAACTAGTGGCCAGCAGGCCGGATGCGTCGCACACAGGCCACACCCACCCCAGCTCCGCAAACGCAAAAAACATTGTTATACGTCATGATACGTCACGTGACGCGATCGAGTTTGACACCCATGCTTTACACCACAGGTGTCCAACTCGCCAAGTCACGTGACGGGTCGTGACATATCGCAACTTTTTTTTTGCATTGCCGGAGCTGGGGTGGGTGCGGCCTCCACATGATGCAACTGGTCCATGGGCCGGCAGTTTGACACCCCTGCTTTCGACTGATAATGGTGGTGATGAAAATGATTTATGTATTGTACTTACATTCCACCTTTATTCCAGGAGCTCAAGGCAACTTGTATTTCTCCCATAGAAGCTCATTTTTTCCTCACAGAGTTCTGTGAACCAGATTTGATTAGAAAATGATGTTTACCCCTCACTCATAGTTTGCCTGAGTTCACACAACTCAGTAAACCTTAATCCCAGGATAAGTGGGTAAGTGTCTATAGTCTCTAACCTTGGTTGTTTGCTTGCAGACATTTCATTACCTAACTAGTAAAACATCCAAGTTCAGAGAGCACCAAGGCTCCACCGTTTAAGCCTGAGCTACATATATTCTCTTAGAACAATTAATCAGTGGAATAGCTTGCCTTCAGAAGTTGTGGGTGCTCCATCACTGGAGGTTTCCAAGAAGAAAGTGGACAACCGTTTGTTTGGAATGGTACAGGTAGTCCTCGACTTACAGCAGTTCATTTAGTGACCATTCAAAGTTACAATGGCATTGAAAAAAGTGACTTATGACCATTTTTCAATGGTCACGTGATTTACATTTGGATGCTTGACAACTGGTTCATATTTATGACGGTTATAGTGTCCTGGAGTCATGTGATCATCTTTTGTGACCTTCTGACAAGCAAAGTCAATGGGAAAGCCAGATTCACTTAACAACCATGTTACTAATTTAACAACTGCAGTATAGGGTCTACTGCTTGAGCAGAGGGTTGGACTAGAAGACCTCCAAGGTCCCTTCCAGCTCTATTCATTGATTGATTGATCATGTGAGTGAGTGAATAAGTGAGTAATTAACTTAACAAATGTGGCAAGCAAAGTCGTAAAATAGGGCAAAACTTACTTAACAAATTTCTCACTCAGCAACATAAATTCTGGGGTTAATTTTGGTTGTATGTCGAGGACAATAGAGTCTCCTGCTTGAGCAGGGGGTTGGACTAGATGGCCTCCAAGGTCTCTTCCAACTGTTATTCTATTCTGTTCAGTTCTGTTCTGTTCTGTTCTATGTATATTGTTCTGTTCACATAACAGGCAAAAGACAGTCTTCTTCAAATTAAGCTCAACTCTGCTTGATCTCATAGATATGTCCATGAAATTGTCTTCGCAATTGGATAGAAGTGGTTTGCTACTGCCTTTTTCACGAATGCTCTGGACATCCTAGCCTAGCCTACAGCTTTGAGATTTTCAGGTTTTCCCATTTAAATATATCCAGGTCTGTTCCTGCTTAGATTTGCAAGATCAGCCAAATCAGCTAGGTATTACTATCTCACCAAACAGTGGCCTTCCCTCCCCCTCCATTCCTCCATTCCTCCTTCTCCTCTTCCTTCTGTAAGAAAAATAAGGAATCTACACTAAAAAACAAATGCATTTATGAAGGAGCTACGATACCATGAGGATGAACAAGTAGTATCCAGGGCAACTATTTTCTTAGCCAGCCAGAAGATGAGAAGCCATCTCAATACACTGGTTTCAAGATGCTGTTTTGGAGACAAATCGCAACTGCAGGCAATTGGAGACTTTCTGCCCATTATACTGCTTTAAGTGGTTAATATATGGTTTCAGGCTGGATGTTCAGTTTTAAAAAGCAAAATCAGAGAGGGAGGGAGGGAGAGAGGGAGGGAGGGAGGGAGGGAGGGAGGGAGAGAGAGAGAGAGAGAGAGAGAGAGAGAGAGAGAGAGAGAGAGAGAGAGAGAGAGAGAGAGAGAGAGA
>NW_015405044.1:0-2761 GCF_001527695.2 Protobothrops mucrosquamatus
CGCTGGGCCACCAGGCCGCTGCCGCGCCGGACCGGTGAGTTACCGCCGCGTCTGGCCACAGCTCGTCCTGGCTGCAGATCTTCCTGGCCGTGTCAGGGCGCAGATCTTCCAGGCCGTGTCAGGGCGCAGATCTTCCAGATCTTCCTGGCCGTGTCAGGGCGCAGATCTTCCATATTGGCCATTAGGCCCCCAGGCCGGGTTTCACCAGGCCTCACCAGGCCTCTCCATGCCCGGGCGGCCCTCAGCAGCTCCGCCCTCCGCCGGCCATCGAGTCGCCGCCGCATCAGGTCGCCGCGTCAGGCCGCAGTTCTTCCTGGCCCCCAGGCCCCCAGGCCGGGCTTCACTAGGCCTCTCTAGGCCTCTCCGCGCCTGGGCTGCCCTCCACAGTCCTGCAGCTCCGCCCACCTCCGATCGCCGAGCCATCGCTGCGCCGAGCCGCCACAACAGGCCGCAGCTCTTCTTGGCCGCTGGGCCCCAGGCTTCTCCAGGCCCCGTCAGGCCTCTGTTCTTCCCGGCCGCAAGGCCGCCAGGCTTCGCCAGGCTTCGCCAGGCCTCGCTAGGCCCCTCCGCGCCTGGACCGCCCTCCGCGGCATCGTGGCTCCGTTCGCCGCCCCGCCCAGCCAAACCTGGCGGTCTTGCGGTCCGGCACCCGTCCTCTTCGCTCGCCGACCCTCTCCTCTCACTTACTCCACGCCGGCGAGCACCCCCGGACCCTTTCGCACACCCCCATCTCCGCCGACGGACCACCGCCGCTACGGAGCCGGAGACGGTAGGTCCGCCATCACACATACACATGATATACATTTACATATTCCAATAAATAAGCTGTGAGCACCAGGAGTATATTAAACTAACAATGTTTAATAACACAAAACTTATACACACCAAGCTTTCGTCGGAATCCTTCCGACATCGTCAGGGTTAAATGCCAGTCCATGGGAGAGTCTCTTTTATAAACCACCACATTTACATATACATACATGTAGATACATATACATACATATACATACATAGATGTCAACACTGCTCTTGCTTTGACAACAGATGGAAATGTAGCCATCTTTTCTCTATCGCTTTTAGAGTTCGTTGATGCTGGGAGGAGGAATGTGGATGAGAGTCCAGCTAGTTATAACAATAATAACTCAGCCGTGGGAACCCAAGGTTATTGCGCCCAGAGTTGATAGAAATTTGGCGGGCAGGAGAGATGGGGAGAAAGCCCACATTTCAAGTTAATTGGGGAATGTGATTTATGAGTGTTAATTGGAGGAGGGAATTGCACTTTGCTACTTTGTGCCAGGGGAGGGGAATTCAGTTTTTGGCTTCAGCTATGTAGTGCCGATACTTTGTTTCTCAAATAAAAGATTCTTTAAGGAAAACAAGGCCTCAAAGTTCTTTTGAAGAGATTCATCTGTCGGAACCATGACATATACATATACATACATACATACATACATACATACGTGTGTGTGTGTGTTATGGGTATGGGTAGATATATACTTTATTTTGAGAGCAGGCAACAATTTCATTTTTAATGTGGGCTAGTGTGCTCATAGTAAAAAGGGCTGAATGTGGTCCTGGGGTTGTAAAATGCCAGGTCTGGTCTATGCTATGGACTAATTTGCTTCTATGTTGTTTGACAAACAACAGTTAAAATAAACCATGACTTTCCATTCAATGGGTGAAACATGTTTCGAAAAATATCCTTGAATGTGGACGCTTCTGCTTTATATTCTGCAGGTATTCTGGGATGATATCAAATCTACTTATGGAAGACAATCTCTCTGTTGGTAAGAAAGGTTTTATTCTAATCCATCTGAAATAGTAGTTCAGAGGCAGGAGAAGGTGGAAACCACCGAATACAGCTGGCTGTATGGAGAACAAAATTAGATCAATACAATATACAGGTAGTCCTTGACTTATGACTACAGTTGAGCCCAAAATTTCCATTGCTAAGACAGGTGTACTGTGAGTTTTGCTCCATTTTATGACCTTTCTTGCCACAGTTGTTAAGTGAATCACTGCGGTTGTTAAGTTAGGAACACAGTTGTTAAGTGAATTTGGTTTCCCCGTTGACTCTGCTTGTCAGAAGGTCTGAAAAGGTGATCACATGACCCCGGGACATTGCAAGCAGGATAAATATGAACCAGTTGCCAAGCTCTGAATTTTGATCACGTGACCATGGGGAAACTGCAATGGTTGTAAGTATAAAAACCGGTCATAAGTCACTTTTTTCAGTGTTATTGTAACTTTGGCCACTAAATGAATCGTTGTAAGTTGAGGACTATCTGTATTGTCTTTTCCTATTGATTATGAGACTTTTGGAGGACACCAAATTCCTTGTGCCAGTTAGAAGCTAGTTAAATTGACTGAATTCCGGGCAAATGAACTTCATATGATTCTATGTACTTCCCTGAAAGATGTTTGAAGGAGTAATTCTTGTGTTATCAGTTGATCCGCTTTCCCATCATTCATTATTTCTTTCATGTTTTGCAGGGGTGAAACTGCCTACCTTCTGGTTTACATGAGAAGGAGTAGCAGATCCCTCCCAATGGAAATGAAGAGTCACAGTAACTGGGAAAGGCCCATTCACACTCCCTGAATTAACCCAGCAAGTTGAACCCATGTCCATCAACATCAGTGAATGACAATTCATATGAAAAATGTATATCTCAAAGGGAGAATTAGGAATGTAGTTAGCCCTCTAGAAAATGAGTACATAAACAAAAGAATGAATTTCTTTCTAAATAGTTCTGGAAAACTG
>NW_015405045.1:0-2761 GCF_001527695.2 Protobothrops mucrosquamatus
CTACCAACTTTCTAAGGTGTGGCACTTCTGGACGTAACTCTGCCAGCGTTCCAGATTGTTGGCCACCCAAGTGCTTAATTTGATCAAATAAAGTGCTTGCTTGATCAAGAAGTCTCCACTTGGGTTATCTGATTAGATTGATATGATGATCTCAAGCTCACATAAGGGACTAGGTAGGACCTTACAATTCCAAACCTGACGCATGAACACTTTGGAGAAAGTTTTATTTAAATAAACAAAGCTTCCACTTATAAAATACACATATTTAACAAAAGGCCTTTTAGCCACCTAGAATGCATTTTTTTTTTGTTAAAGAAATGTAAGGAATACTAGAACTGTCATAAATACATGCCAGTTGCTAAGTGTCCGAATTTTGATCACATGACCATGGGGAAGCTGCAACGATTGTGTGAAAAACAGTCATGTTACTTTTTTCAGTGCCATTGTAACTTCAAATGGTCACTAGATGGTTTTAAGTCAAAAACTGCCTATAATCCCAGTTCTTGCTGTCTTTTTCAAGTGTGACATTAAATGGTGCAATAAAACTGACAAGAGCATATGTTTGTGATCTTTTTGCTTGTTTCTTTATGTAAACTGGTGACCCCCTCACCATCAGGATGCTTCGACTGGGCCTTGTTGTACTTCTTTTTAGTTGTCCCCGTTTCCAAGCTTTAGCCCCCTTGGTTCCAGCCTTGGCAAACTGTGCAATATTACAGCTATGTTCTTTACTGGAGCATTGTTGCTTCTTATGAAATCTGGGAGAGTTTGTGCAGTGTCCAAGAGATCTTGTAAACTATTCTAACAGCAAAACAAAATGCTTAGCTTAGGCTATATTAAGACTTTATGAGGCAAGCCAGGTTTTAACTGCTCTGTTTAGATTCGTATAGCTAAAAGCCCTTAAAAAAATGAAATATTCACAGATGTGAAGCAAAATAACAACACTATGATTTAGTGTAGGCTAAAACGGGGCTCATATTTTAAATTAGCACTACCTCGTTTACAGTTAACATAATATGCCAGAACATAGTCCAATATTTATGTGGTAAATAAACTCCAGTGTGATTTGTATTAGGACAATCACAGATGGTGATGTGCTATTTTGGATATCAGCCTTCTACTACACTCACTAAAGAGAAACAGAGGTAGATGTAGACTGTGAGTAAGTTCTCCTGCTGTTAGCAATTACAATGCTTTCAGTATAAAATAAAGGTATAAAAAAGATTATGTGGAAAAACATAGGATAAGAACTGAATTAGAAAAAACCCCAAATATGACAACATGAAAAACCTTTCCTGGGCTGTATTGGATGTGGCTCATGAAAAGAATTGGACAGATCTAGAAAACAATAGCTTTTCTAGAATCCAATTCAGTTTATAGTGCAAACCCAAATTCAGTGATGGTTACTGTGCAAAATTATTCTTCTTCCCATTTCTCCCCCCATTGTATAAAATCTGGTACAGTATAGCAAGTCTTAGTGGTGTGCTGGCTTTCTTGCAACTAAAACACTTAGAAGTATTTTGATGAGGTTTCCAAGTGTCAGTTCAGAATAATGAAGAAAAAAAGCACTTGAAACTTATGAAGTACAAAAGTTTTTCTTTTGCAGATAAAATCCTCAAACAAGATAGTATGGAATTTGCAGATTTTAAAATCAATCTAGTTTTACTAAGAGTCTAACTTACTACTAAGATGTTGCTTTACACTGGAAAACAATACTTGGACCTAAACATAAAGATTAGTGTAAAAGGATAAGGGAATTATTAACTTATTAAAACTGAGATAATAAAAAGCTTATGTAAAACTAGACATTTTTGGAATAATATGCTTTAAAACAGGGTCTCTTTTTTCTATGCTGCAATTACAAATGTCAAGATATTCTCTATTATTTTCTACTTTTTAAGTGTCAAATTCAATTCATCTGTATTTACCATGTTTTCCCGAAAGTAAGACCTGGTCTTACTTTCTTTTGGGCTCTAAAGTAAGCACTAGGATTTTCTTTTGGGGAGGGCTTACTTTTTGCCGGTACCAGTAGGCCGTAAGCACATGGGGGTGGGACAGGGCCTGTGCATGGGATGGAGAAGTTGGTGGTGGACCAGGTACGGTCCCGGGGTGGGCAGGCGGCGTGCCCTTCCCGTGCCAGCCCGGCCCCTGCAGCCCTGGGGTGGCCGTGCTGGGCGGCGACGGGAAGAGCGCCAAGGTGGGGGTAGTAGGCCGACCAAAGCCTAACCCTCACTCCCCCCAACCCTAACGCGAGGTGGCAAATGGCCGCAGCTGGCGGCAAACGGTGGCGCCGTGGCCCGTTGAAACTGGCCATTTGCCATCTCATGCATCATGCCCAATGCTGCTGCCATAAGGCCGTGGAACAAGCCGGGCGGTGGTAAGGAACCAATATACTGGTACTGTGGGTCAGATCCCCCCTCCCCCATTGGCTTTGCAGGACGTCTGTGCAGGTCGTTAAGTAGGGCTCACTTTTGGGAGGAGGGCTTATATTAGGCCCACCCTCCGAAAATCAGCTGCGGCTTACTTTTGGGGGCAGGTTTACTTTTGAGGAAGCACAGTAAAAAAAATAATAATAATAATAATAATAATAATAATAATAATAATAATAATAATAATTTAATTTATATACCGCCCTTCTCCCGTAGGACTCAGGGCGGTGCACAGCATATTAAAACAGATACAAACAAAATACATCAAAAAACAAAAAACCCCCATAAAACCAAATTAAAAGCCAAATATTGGAAGCTGTGTGTCAATTAAAATT
>NW_015405046.1:0-1312 GCF_001527695.2 Protobothrops mucrosquamatus
GTCTTGAGGGCGCGGCGGAAAGTAAGGAGATCCGGAATCATCCGGATCTCGGGGGGTAGTTCGTTCCAGAGGGTGGGGGCACCCACAGAGAAGGCCCTTCCCCTGGGGGTCGCCAGCCGACATTGTTTGGCCGACGGCACCCTGAGGAGACCCACTCTGTGGGAGCGTACCGGTCTGTGGGAGGAAATCTGTGGCAGAAAGAAAAGAAGAGAAAGGATCTCAAAGTTATGAAGTCAGCATAACTCACCAAAAACAATCAACATAAAGATGTAACTGAACATTAGAAAAGAACAAGTAAGACACGTAGCCAAAATTTTCCAGTATGGACTGGAATGTATTCCTTTTCATATTTTCAGCCAGGCAGTTAGCTACGCTCCTTTTCACAATAATCAAGGGGTATTTTCATGCCAATACCACCCATCTCCAATCCCCATAATGCAGTTTGAAGCAGATCTGCCTTCATTGTCCAATTCTCCAAGTCTCAAAATGCTAACAACATGCAAGGAATATGATGAGCCAATCCATGTGCGTAGCCAGCTGATTGGGAGGAAATGACACCCAATTATTCTTGCACCCATTGCAAATCCTGGAGCCTTATCTCTGCTGCACACAAAACATAAATATAATGAATTGATAGTGGTGCTCCATCTACATTTTCGTTCACATTGAGTGCGTTCAGGCTGCCAAAAGTAGCGATCTAAGCATTTCGTAAGAGAAAAAAAACTTTCAGCCTTCATAGCTGCCTTTCACCCCACATATCCCATCCCCCTGCATGCTCTGAAGGTGAAAGGAAACTACTTTGCGCAGTGAAGTGCTTTTCTTATTCTTCTGGCCATTTCTACCTGCTACTACAGCTCTGGAGACAGGGAGAGGAATACATTCTAAGTCAGGGGTCTTCAGACTTGGCCCTTTTATGACTTGTGGACTTCAACTCCCAGAATTCCTCAGCCAGGCACGCTGGCTGAGAAATTCTGGGACTTGAAGTCCACAAGTCATAAAAGGGCCAAGTTTGAAGACCCCCTCGTATAGAGAAAGAGGGAATCTTTTCAAGTGTTGTTTTGTTTTGTTAATTCTACAAAATTTCTCCTACTCACTCCAGTTCTTCTGGAAAGAACATTAGCATATTCAAGAGCACTACGGTCATTGCCAAAGCCTCTGGCTGTTTTCCAAAACTTAAAGAAAATGGAAAGTTGTCTCTCACAAATAGCCTCTTTCCTGAAATAGGTCAAGTGATTTGCATGTCCTCATTCACTCATCCCATTTCAATACCTGCCCCAAATGATTATCTTGAAATCTTGTGAATTGGAGAATG
>NW_015405046.1:9756-12517 GCF_001527695.2 Protobothrops mucrosquamatus
GAGAAAATAGGAAACTGGAATGAAGCCATTAAGTTTCAACCGCACGAGTGCAATTACATAATATTTAACACCCAATACAGTTTCAGTGACACCCTAAATTACTTGCCAACTTAGGGCAGATGATTTCCATTTTCTTTCTCCTCTCCCAAGGAAAGTAAAACTAAGGCAGAAGTGGGGGTTAGACAGGGGTGGGATTAAGTCAGTTCGCACCACTTCAGCAGAACCGGTAGCTAATTTTTTGTTGCCCAGGCCTAGAATGGACTTCCGGAAGCGGCATCCACACAGAGAACCAGTTGTTCACATATTTGAATCCCACCACTGGGGTTAGAGGTATATAATACAAAAGTCATCACTACTAAACAGGTGGGAATGAGCAGAGGCATTTCTCAAGATTGAGCACGCACTTTCTGTCAAAAGCATATGTCCTGTGATTGACTTGCATTGTTAAATTTAACTCCTGGAAAGGAGGCTGTTAAGATAAGCTAGCTCTTCCTATTTGCCCTTGCAAACTGTGAGAGAACAAACTTCCATCTTTAATCCCAGTCAGATTTCTTTTTTCTTCCATTTGTGGTAGCAGGCACCTAGTGCCTATTAGACACTTAATCCTCATAAATATTTAACCTTCCTTTGCTGATGCCTAAACTGAACAACTCTGGGAGTAGAGGAGGTAAGAGAAGCTGCGAGGCTACAAAACTTGTCCAGCCGTTTTGTGAGTTGCATTCTGGAGACCAGAGTGGAGGAAGAGCTCCTGATGCTGTAAGTATTTAATGGGGACAGTTTAAATACTGTAAACATGATGCTGTTTGGTTTGATCCTGGCACCTCTTTTATTCTCCTCCTGCTTCGGCATCCATCCTGTACATTCCATATTAGCTGGCAATACAAAATCTCAGAAAACAGCATATGAATTCAGAAAACATCCAGCCACTCCAGAGATAATCAGAACTTTGCTTTCTGGTTATTCCTGTATAAGCCTGTCCCTTGTATTCAGTCAGCTTGAAGCTGGATGAGGGCAGATGAAGAAGTCAGTGGTAGGGAGGCCTCAAGTCCCCTTCCACTGGAGATCTGTGAGGGAGCCGATGAGGTGTTGTGGTTAGTGTGTTGGACTGCAATAGTGGGAAATCCAGGTTCAAATCTTTCCTCAGCCATGAAGCTCCCAGAATGACTTTGGGCCAGTCACTATCTCTCCATTTACTACAGCATTTAGGATGGGGGAAGAAAACCATGGTTATATAGAACCTAGATGGCTCTCTATCAGGAAAATTGAAGCAAAAAAGGAGTCATATCTTGCAAAACTCTCCACAGTAACTGGATGGCAGGAAATAGAAATAGGTGCCATCTAGTGGTCTATATTTTTTTGCACCCCAGGTGCTCTTATGAATAGTTTTTATTAATAATATTAATAATTAATATTAAATTATTGATAAATTTAATAGTATTACATTTATTAAATTTGTTCCCCCAACTTGCCACAAGGCGACATACAGTAGTTATCTCTAGATGTGATACATGATCTTTGGAAGTCCATCCAACTCTATGATGCTATGAAAAGAGAAACTTCTGTCCCCAGAGAGCTTAATACTATCCAGACCGGATAATACTTGTCTGTAGTACAGATAACATATCCATTTTGCTTTCTATATATTTAAAAAAAAAATTTTTTTTTAAAGTTATGTTCGTTAGTTCAAATAATATACTATTTGCATCCAGTTTTCTCAGTGTATTGAATTGTATGTAATCGTTTTAAAATATGCAATTGGAGATGTCACTTCTAGTTCATAACTTATCTCAGGAAGTGTAAGTTAGATCAGTTCATATTAAAATGCAGTCCAAGTATTTCCTCCTTTAGTCTATAGGAATGCTGTAGGAAATTCAATTCTCCTTTTAATTTCTCCTCACGTGCATACCAATAATTTACTGGATGCAGTTGCCCATCTCCACCAGTTTCCCACATATTTCATTAAATATTCTCTAATTTAAATCAATGTCACTTCTGAAAACAATGAATTTGAGCCAAAACACGACTATTAAAAATGCTGACGTTATTTTGATACACCAATTTGAAATCTTTGCATGATTGTGTGCATGTCTAGATTCAGGACACAGGGAATCAACTGGCAATAACTAAATAATCAGATTAGCATTCATTTCCATCTGTAGGGCTTAACAGATGAATTGACTCATCAGCTTGACATAAAATGATTAAACCAAATCCTCATGATGGTTATGCAATTTTGTAGGATAAGACCGCTGTTGAAAAAGCTGTTAAAAATTCAAGATTTTTGCAGTTATCCCAGAAGTGGGTCTGTTGTAACGAATCTCTTTACCCTCCCACTACTTAGTTCTAAGGCAGTGGTGGCAAACCTATGGCACACATGCCAGAGGCAGCACTTGGAGCCCTCTCTGTGGGCATGCGCACCATTGCCCCAGCCCCGCCTCCCCCCGCAGCCCCCTCCTCACCAGCAGCCCCCCTGGAGGAGAGTCACCCCTTTGCGCAGCCCGCATGGAGCAGCACAGCCAAGGACATAGCCGGGCAGCAGGGACAAGACTCCGCCCTTGCGCCCTGGTGACCCCCAGGGGGAGGGCCTTCTCTGTGGGTGCCCCCACCCTCTGGAACGAACTACCCCCCGAGATTCGGATAATTCCGGATCTCCTTACCTTCCGTCGCGCCCTCAAGACATGGCTCTTTCAGCAAGCGGACCTGACCTAGGGTGGATTTTATATTGGGTTTTTTAGGAATTTGAAAGACGCAACTCTAAATT
>NW_015405047.1:0-2761 GCF_001527695.2 Protobothrops mucrosquamatus
TCATAAAATAGAGTAAGTCATAGAAAATGATAAAATCAAACTGCTCTGGGACTTCAGAATTCAAACAGACAAGCACCTGCAACATAATACCCTTAACACTTAACAATTGTCGATAAGAAAGACAAAAAAGTCTGGATAGTGGACATGGCAGTGCCTGGAGACAGCAGAATAGACGAGAAAGAACTGGAGAAGATAACAAAATACAGAGACCTACAAATAGAAATAGAAAGACTGTGGCAAAAGCAAGCAAGGGTAGTACCAATAGTAATAGGCACCTTAGGTGCAATCCCAAAACAACTGGAGCACCACTTGAACACCATCATCGGCATTGACAAATTCGCCGTTAGTCAATTGCAAAAGGCGGCCTTACTAGGAACCGCTTCCATCCTGCGACGATATCTGTAATACCATCAAACATCCACATCTGCCTATCCCAGGTCCTGGGAAAGGACTCGATAGGTAGACAAAAATGCCAAATCCAGTCTGAACATCTGGCTGACTGTGCGATGATCCATAATAATAATAATAATAATAATAATAATAATAATAATAATAATAATAATAATAATAATAATAATAATAATAATAATAATAGTTGTTATTTTTATTATTTTAAAGAGCTTCAGCGATCTCATCTAGCGAAAAGCGTGAGCCACAGCCGAGAGCCTTCAAATGGCAGCGTGGAGAAGTTTGCGCCGAAGGAAGAAGCTGAACTGGCTGACCACGGAAATAAGGTCAGTCTGGTGGGGGGAGGCAAGGGGACCTGGTGTTGCTCCTGTGACACCCCCCCCAGGTTGGGCAGAAGGGAGACCCTCTTATGGTGAGAGGGGCTCCAAGATTTTCAGGGATGGGAGACCAACAATCTCAGCTGAGGATCTCCTCAGGCAGGGATGGGCAAATTAACAGGTAGATCGTCCTCAACTCCCACCCACAGTTCAGCCCAAAATTTACGGCGTTAAGCGAGACAGTTAACTTGACTTTTGCCCCGTTTTACGACTTTTTCTCGCCATAGTCACTAAGCGCATCACCGCAGTTGTTAAGTTAGCAACCCGGTTGTTAAGTGAATCCGTTTTTAGCCCATTGGGTCAGAAGGTCGCAAAAGGGGGACACTGCAACCTGTCATAAATGTGGGTCGGTTGCGCCAAGCGTCTGCATTTTGACCGCGGGGAACGCTGCGACGGTCGTAAGTGTGAAAAATGGTCGCGAGTCACCTTTTTTCGGCGCCGTTGTAACTTGGAACGGTCACTAAATGAACAGTTGTAAGCTGAGGACCCCCTGTGATTCTGGACTGTTGCGGAGGGCTGAACCGATAGGGCTGTGAAGACACGCGGACACGCACACACTCCGATGCATAAATTGGAAAAAAAAGAGAAAACAACAGTCGCCTTTAAAATAAAAGCAATGCAGTTATATTGCATGCATGACGTACACTTATTTATATTTGATTTCTAATTTTCAGTTGACCTCACACAGGAACAGAGCCAAAGGGCCGGATGTGGCCCGGGGTGGGGGACGTAAAGTTTTGTGGGAACCTGGGATTCTTTGACTCTCTTGGCATCCTAAGAGCAACACTCTTTGGTTGACCCATGTACTTTAACCTCCGATAAAACCTAATTGGATTTATTTTATTTTTAACGACAGCTCTCCAGAATTAAAGGCGATATCGGGGGCTACCAGGACGGAAGCGCTGCCCCGTTAGTCCATTGCGTTCGCCTCCTGTCGGCCTCTTTTCTGCTCACAGGAGAGAAAGGGGGTAAGTTGCCACATGGGGGTCCCTGCAGGGAAAGGATGAACCCATCGCCCCCTGTCCTCCTGCCTGACACCCAGGCCAGTTAAGCACCAAAAGGAATAAGGCTTTTGAAAATCACGCCGATGCTAAATTGGGAAACTCAGTGGATGAGCTCAGCTTAGAGAACATCCCTATGCAGGGCGCTGCTGTTAAACTGGGTTTGATTCTGAATTGTGTCGCAGTTGGTTTCGAAACAGCCAGGCCAAGCTTGAAATTGTTCTGGGTTGCAATGCTGCGGGGATGGAATCTGCTGACATTACTGCCACCTTCTAGATCAGTGTTTCTCAAGCTTGACAATTTTAAGGCATGTGGGCTTCAACTCCCAGAATTCCACAGCCAGCATTGCTGGCTGTGGAATTCTGGGAGTTGAAGTCCACATGCCTTAAAATTGTCAAGGTTGAGAAACACTGTTCTAGACCAAGGGTGTCCAAACTTGGCAACTTTAAGCCTTGCGGACTTCAACTCCCAGAATTCCTCAGCCAGCGTGGCTGGCTGGGTGTCCAGCCTGGGCAACTTTAAGCCTTGCGGACTTCAACTCCCAGAATTCCTCAGTCAGTGCCTTCCTAACCATAGCCGAGCATTCCGAATTTGTTGGCGATGTCCATTTTGCTCTCTGAGTTCATGGTGACCTAACCCTAACCCTAAGTGGAATTTTCCTCCTATGGGATTTTCCCATGTATTTTCCCAGGAAACCTAGATAGGGCAGGCTAGAAAAGTCAGTGCCCTCCTAACCATACCCAAGCGCTCCGAATTTGTTGGCGATGTCCATTTTGCTCTATGAGTTCATGGTGACCCCTGGGCTAGTTTGAAGACCCCTGGGCTAGCATGTCTTCTGCAGTTTCTGTAAAAACAATAAGCTCTTTTTCCCACAGGAGTAAGGAGTCCACAGGGCCCTAAAACGTTATTTTTTTCTGAAAAGTGGCTCCCGGGTGGTCCTTCAAAACTGCTTCTGGAATGGTCTCTGGTCCTTCA
>NW_015405048.1:0-2760 GCF_001527695.2 Protobothrops mucrosquamatus
CCTTAGCATTTCCCCCCCTAAATTCAATGCATTTTAAAACATCCCTGTAGCTGAAACCTAATTATCCCAATCTCGCAATGAAGTATAGCTAACAATGCAAAGCCCGTTTATGTAATTTGTTTGGCAAATGGGGATAAATGGAATGTAGTTGACCTAATGATATCCAGGTACCTGTTTCCAGTTTTAGCACACACACACATATATACAAGCACACAATCCCCCATCTTTCTTCTAATTATACACATGAAGTGCATCTTCTAAAACAAATGCTTTGAAAGGGCACGTGTTACAATACGTAGCACATTGACATATCACTTGCCTTTGTGTCCTCTTTGTTTATGGGGAAGCAGCAGGCAACAAACATCCAAGGCTTTGCGGCTACCATCCTAGACTTACAGATTTCATTGTGAATGAGAATTCTGGACCATAGCTAACAATAAGGCACAAACGATGATCACACCTGGTCATTCTATTGCTAAGCTTTAAATGAACAAGAGACATAGTGTTGAGCTTTCTTAACATGCCCCAGTTTCAATCATTTCAGCCCACTCAGTCCCGAAGACTTAATTCCAGCATGGATGTAAATTTGCCATTTAGGTATAGGTAATCCTTGACTAACAACCCCCCCATTCATTTAAGCATCTGTTTGAAGTTACAATGGCACTAAAAATATGACTTATGATCTGTCCTCACACTTACAATCATTGCAGCCTCCCCACGAATCAAAATTCAGGCACCTGGCAACTGATATACAGTATATTTCCAAAGGTTGGAGTGTTCCGGGGGTCTTGTGATTGGCTGACATCCGTGAAGCAAAGCCAATGGGGGAATCTGGATTCACTTAATGAAGGCTTGATTCACTTAACAAATTCAGTGATTTGTTTAACACTATGGCAAACAAAGTATATGTCTTACTTAACAGCCATCTTGCTATTCTAATCCCAACTGCGGTTGTAACTTGAGGACTACCTGCGTATTTTCAGGAGTTCCCATATAAGCAATTTTGTTCGGAGTTATCAACCAACAATCAATCAAGCATTCAGGTAAATAAAGCAACCAATATCTGATTAGCAGGCAAGACCATCGTCTATTGTAATTGTTCTCCTTACTCTCCCCCTGGCCATATTTACATATTCAACCATTAATTCTCCCACAAACCTTATTTTTCACTATAGCATGGAGTAATGGCAGAGGCAGGACCTTTGAATGAAAGATAAGCAGCTTAAACTTCTTTATCGTCACATGTAGTAGTGTGTCAGTGGCGCTGGGAAAGAGTGAAGCTCAGTGAACTAGATAAGCCCATCTCTTCCCTAGTCCTCTTTCTATAAGATTAGCAACTGCTTCCCCTCCTGAATGCATTATAGTTGCTATAGGTCAGGGGTTTCAAACTCGCAATGTCACGTGACGTGTCACGACGTATCACGACTTTTTCTCCATTGCCGGCAATGAGGTGGACATGGTTTTGGCATGACACATCCGGCCCATGGGCCAGCAGTTTGACACCCCTGCTATAGGCCAAATGTATATATATATTGCTTTCCAGACAAAGCAGTAATTTCTAATTGAATTCACTAGGTCAGTGGTTCTCAACCTTTTTAATGCCGTGACCCCCAACTGGTCGTGAGTCGAGGACTAAACCGGTCGTAAGTCGAGGATTACCCAACCGGTCGTAAGTCGAGGACTTCCCCTGCCCGGGAGCGCCGCGCATGCATGGTTCTGCCCCCTGCGCCGGCCGAGGCATAGCTGGCAAGCGGCAGAGACGGAGCAGGCCGACCACCAGCTGGCCCAGCTCAAGGGAGGTAAGGCACCCGCCGGAAAAGGGGGAAAAAATGGCGGACAGCCTTGCTTGGCGACCCCCGTGAAATGGTCGATCAACCCCAAATGGGGTCGCGACCCAAAGGTTGAGAACCACTGCACTAGGTGATCACAATAAGCAGCTGGGACTGTGCAGAAAATGGTGACTGTTAGCTAACTTTGGCCCACATTAAAGCCCACATTTGGCTTTAAAAATAATCCTTTATACTTAAAAAAAAATGTACCCTGAATGAATTGTTCTACAATGTAATTTGAGTTACCCAGGAAATAAATCTACTATAAAACGCTAATAATGAAAGTTAAGAGACCTAGTGGGAAAAAAGGGGGACTACAATTAAATATAAAGATGATGACAAGAAGTATAGCAATCAAATTAAGAGTAAAGACATTGAAGTGGTAAATAGGTTCTCCTTTTTAAGATGAAGAATAAAGGAACCAGCAGTCAAGAAATATGCCCCAAGTTAGCACTTGATAGGAGAACAGAGAAAGCCTTAGAAAAAAAAATATTCAGATGCTATGACGTGTCTGTACCTACAACTAATAGAACCGAAGAGACAATGGTTGTCTCTTGTGATATAATGCATATGGGAAGTCGAGTGGTGAAGACGCAGAATAGAGATTATATTGACATTTTTGAACTTTAGTGTCGAAGGAGATAGTATTTTAGAATACTATGGGTAGCCAGGGAAACAAATGGATCATTTACTAAATTAACCCAGAGTTCTCATGTGAGGCACAAATTTGTCTGGACAGCCATTTGTCTGAAATGGTATAGGGTTTCCTGCCTGAGCAGGGGGTTGGACTAGATGTCCTCCAAGGCCCCTTCCGACTTCTGTATTGTTATTGTTATTAAATGAGTAGGTTCAAAAGACCATTCTTTGTGGATCTGTGAGGATCCATCTCTACTGAGATGTCTATAATCCTGGAGAAAATAAAATGAGCAGC
>NW_015405049.1:0-2760 GCF_001527695.2 Protobothrops mucrosquamatus
TCCGTCAGAACCGGAGAAGCTTCTGGGAGGAGGAGCGAAACCTTTTCGAGGGAAAACCGAGTTCCCTTTTGAAAAGCATCTCTGGGACCACCGTGATCTGGATGACGGAGAAGCTCTGTAGAGCAGGGGTAGTCAACCTTGGCTCTTTTATGACTCGTGGACTTCAACTCCCAGAATTCCTGAGCCAGCCATGCTGGCTAAGGAATTCTGGGAGTTGAAGTCCACGAGTCATAAAAGAGCCAAGGTTGACTACCCCTGCTGTAGAGGTTCAGATGCTCTGATATAATTTGGCCCTTCCGGGGGTCCTGATGTCAAACTTCCATCCGTGTGTGTGTGTGTGTGTGTGTGTGTGTGTCCTACCGGAGTCCGGAGGGCCAGCGGGGGCAGATGATGGATACCTACCACTTTGGAGGAAGAACATGTGAAGGCTCCTCTCATTTTTGGGGTCCGGTTGGCGCAGATGTGGGGGCCAAACTGTATATATCCTGGTTGGTTTACGGTCCTGTTGCTTCTTGTGGCTTGTGAGACTCTCCCGTTAATGAACACGGTCTCCTCCTGTTGGGAGGCGAGGAGAACCCGCGACTTAACCTTGTTGGGGACTAGCACATAATAATAATAATAATAATAATAATAATAATAATAATAATAATAATAATAATAATAATAAAGTTGGAAGGGACCTCGGAGGTCATCTAGTCCAACCTCCTGCTCAGGCAGGAAACCCTATACCATTTCAGACAAATGGCTGTCCAGTCTCTTCTTAAAAACTTCCAGTGTTGGAGCATTCACCGCTTCTGGAGGCAGGTGGTTCCACTGGTTAATTGTTCTAACTGTCAGGAAGTTTCTCCTTAGTTCTAGGTTGCTTCTCTCCTTGGTTAGTTTCCATCCGTTGCTTCTTGTCCTGCCTTCAGGGGCTTTGGAGAATAGCTTGACTCCCTCTTCTTTGGGGCAGCCCCTGAGATACTGGAACACGGCTATCATGTCCCCCCTCGTCCTTCTGTTCATTAAACTAGACATACCCAATTCCATCAACCGTTCCTTATATGCTTTAGCCTCCAGTCCCCTAATCATCTTTGTTGCTCTTCTCTGGACTCTTTCTAGAGTCTCAACATCTTTTTTACATCGTGGTGACCAAAACTGGATGCAGGATTCCAAGTGTGGCCTTACCAAGGCCTTGTAAAGTGGTATTAACGCTTCACGTGATCTTGATTCTCTCCCTCTGTTAATGCAGCCCAGCACTGTGTTGGCTTTTTTGGCAGCTGCAGCACACGGCTGGCTCCTATTTTAGGGATTGTCCACTAGGACTCCACTAGGACAACCTAGAACTAAGGAGAAACTTCCTGACAGTTAAAACAATTAACCAGTGGAACTACCTGCCTCCAGAAGCGGTGAATGCACCAACACTGGAAGTTTTTAAGAAGAGACTGGACAGACATTTGTCCAAAATGGTATAGGGTTTCCTGCCTGAGCAGGGGGTTGGACTACATGACCTCCAAGGTCCCTTCCAACTTTACTATTATTATTATTATTATTATTATTATTATTATTATTATTATTATTATTATTATTATTATTATTATTACTACTACTACTACTACTACTACTACTACTACTACTATTATTATTATTATTATTATTATTATTATTATTATTATTATTATTATTATTATTATTATCCCTCTCACAGTTACTACTATTGAGCAAGGTACCCCCTATACTATACCTGTACATTTGGTTTTTCTTGCCTAAATGTAGAACCTTACTTTTTTCACCACTGAATTTCATTTTGTTACATAACGCCCAGTGTTCAAGTCTGTCCAGGTCCTCCTGTATCCTAAGCCTGTCTTCTGGAGGGTTGGCTATTCCTGCCAGCTTGGTGTCGTCTGCAAATTTGATGAGTTCCCCATCTATCCCCTCGTCCAGATCGTTGATGAAGATGTTGAAGAGCACTGGGCCCAGAACAGAGCCCTGGGGCACCCCATTACACCCTTCCCTCCATGTAGATGCGGTTCCATTGAGGACCACACGCTGAGTACGGCCGGTCAGCCAGCTACGGATCCATCTGATGGTGATGCTGTCTAACCCGCATTTTTCTATCAAATAGTAGGTTGTGGTCTACTTTATCAAATGCCTTACTAAAGTCCAAGTAAATTATGTCCACAGCATTCCTCTGATCCACTAATTTTGTCATCTGGTCAAAGAATGCAATAAGATTTGTCTGGCATGATCTGTTTTTGACAAACCCGTGTTGGCTTTTGGTAATGACTTTGTTTATCTCTAGGTGTTTGCTGATTCATTGCTTGAGTATCTTTTCCAGAATCTTCCCAGGTATTGAGGTCAGGCTGATAGGTTTGTGGTTTCCTGGATCCATTTTTTTTCCTTTTTTGAAGACGGGAACTACATCATCTCTTTTCCAGTCCTCTGGTAGTTCCCCAGTGCTCCAAGATCTTTGAAAAATATAGTTCAATGGTTCTGAGATCACATCTGCCAGTTCCTTGAGAACCTTGGGGTGTAATCCATCTGGTCCTGGCGATTTGAACTCGTCTAGGCTGGACAGGTGCTCACTTACCATTTTCTTGCCTATCTTAACTTGTGTTTCTATTCTGTTTTTTATGGCACTATTTTTGATAGATTGGTCTGTTTTTTCCCTTTGTGTAAGGACAGATGCAAAAAATGAGTTAAATAGTTCTGCTTTCTCCCTGTTGCTTGTCACCTTCTTGCCACTTTCACCCACTAATGGACCAATCATTTCCTTCACTT
>NW_015405050.1:0-2760 GCF_001527695.2 Protobothrops mucrosquamatus
ACACACACACACACACAAACATCCTTCCTGTTTACTCCTCGTCCTTTTCCTCAGCTGCACCTGAACGAGTGGGAGGAAGTTAAAAAAAAAAGAGAAGGGGTGGAAGAATGGGGGAAGCTCTCCTTTTTTGTAACACCTCGGCTTCCTCTGCCTCCTCCTCTTCCACTCCTGACCGGGCCTGACCAAGGCACCCAGCTGGGTTGCGGTGGGCCAGGGCTGGGGCAGCGGGGCTGTTCACTTGCCATTTCTGTGACAGCCCCGGGGGGCCAAATCTGGGCCCTCCCTGGGCCGCATCCAGCCCACGGACCTTATGTTTGACATGTCTGGCCTAGAGATAAAGGGATAAAGTGAATTACATCTGTTTCAGTGGCTTAAGCCAAGGAAGCCGATTTCACATGTTGTTAAGCAGACGAATGTGGGGTTGTCTGAAATGGACAGGAGAGGCCATGTGAGTCCCAGCACAGGCTATTTTTGACTTCAGGGACACATTGACTTTGGGGCACATGGCTTGGAAACATGTATGGAACATGCAGCTTGGAGAATGGCGCAAGGCTGCAAAGGCCTCCAGTCTGGGGATTAATGCCTCATTTCTCAGTGGTCGTGGTGACACTGGGCTAAAGTCCAGGCCTGGGGTCAGTGGCCACTGGTTGAAAGGGCTGAAGGCCCCAGGCCTCCTGTCAATCAGGGATGCTTTTCATGGCCTGGATGGGACGGCTCAAGCTTCCATGGGCCTGTGCCTGGTCTCTAGGACCAGCCCACCCCCAGACACCCCCACATCCCTTCCCTGGGCCTTCTTCCACTTAAGAACCCTCAAGATGATTTAATGACTGTAAGCAGGAGTGTGGGATTGCGCTTGGTGAGTGAAGTGGCCGTGTGACCCTCACATAACTCCTACTTCCCTGGATTCACTGAGATTCCTGTCCAGATTTTGGTCATAAGTTGAGGACTACCTAAAGTTTCAGGGCTTCTTTTTCTCCTCGTCATAGGACGAGAACCAAGGAGGAATAAATAGAGTCAGTGAACAGCAGGAGAGTTTGCCTCCGAGGGATCTGGGGTGACGGAATCAATGGAGGTTTTGTCTCAGGTGTACTGTGGACCTCTGCCCTGGTCAGAGGGTGGACTGGAAGACCTTCACGGTCCCTTCCAAGGCTAAGATATTGTGATTCTCTACCATTCTCAAAAGGAAACATTATTCTCCTCTTCTTTCTTTTTCCACCAGCAGGAAAACAACTCTGACCAAAGATTCACCTGCAAGTCACCTTTCAAGAGATAGTAGAAATTCAGCCCAAGGCAGCCAGTGCCAGAAAGCATGGAGCCTGGGAAACTCTTGGATCCCCTGTGAGACAGAAGCAGCCACAAAAGAAAACCACAAAAGAACCCGTGAATGCTCAGAGTGTGGAAAATCCTTTGCTTGCCGGTCCCTCCTTTTGACCCACAGGAAGGTCCATGTGGGAAGCGGATCCAGTGAAGGTTTGGAGGGTGAGAAATCCTTCTCTGGAAAAGACATGAAAAATTTCAGAAGCCCCCCCAGACTAAAGCCCTATAAATGTGAGGAATGTGACCTATGCTTTGGTCAAAGGTCACACCTTGTTAGACATCAGAAAATCCACACTGGAGAGAAACCCTATCAGTGTCTGGAATGTGGGAATTTTTTTCGTAGAATAGATAGTCTCAGAAACCATGAGAGGATTCACACAGGGGAGAAGCCTTACACGTGTTGGGAATGTGGGAGGAGCTTTTCTCGGAACGCAGGTCTTTGGTGCCATGGGAAGATTCATGCAGGAATAAAATCTTACAAATGCTTTGAGTGTGGAAAATGTTTCACCCTGAGTTCATCTCTTCGGAGTCATGAGAAAACACACAGAGGGGAGAAAAACGAAAAGTGCCTCGAATGTGGGAAATGTTTTATCTCGAAATCACACCTAGTGCAACATCAAAGACGTCACACCAGAGAGAGACCCTATGAATGCCCAGAATGTGAGAGACGATTTATGTTTCCTTCTCTACTTCAGAGGCACCAGAAGGGGCACAAAGGGGAGAAACCCTATGAATGTGGGGGATGTGAGAAAGGTTTTCTTACACAAAGAGAGCTTCAGGTTCACGAGAGAATCCACACAGGGGAAAAACCATACAAATGTAAGGAGTGTGGAAAGAGCTTTACCCTAAAACACCATCTTGGAAGTCATCAGAGGCTTCACACAGGAGAGAAGCCATACAGATGCGTAGAATGTGGGAAATGTTTTGCTCAAAAGGGAACCCTTGGGAGACATCATAAAACTCACACAGGGGAGAAATTATACAGATGCCTAGAATGTGGAAAATGTTTTGCTGAACAGGGAAACCTTTGGACACATCATAAAACCCACACAGGGGAGAAGCCATATCAATGCTTCGAATGTGGAAAATGTTTTGCTCAACAGGGAACCCTTTGGACACATCATAAAATCCACACAGGGGAGAAATTATACAGATGCCTAGAATGTGGAAAATGTTTTGCTCAACAGATAAACCTTTGGAGACATCATAAAACCCACACAGGGGAGAAACCACATCAATGTATCGAATGTGGACAATTTTATTCTACCACATCAGATCTTAGAAGTCATGTAAAAACTCACACAGGGGAAAGAAATTACAAATGTTTAGACTGTGGGAGAGCATTTGCTCATTCATGTTCCCTTAGAAACCACAGCCGAATCCATACAGGAGAGAAGCCCCATAAATGCTCGGAGTGCGATAAATGTTTTTCTCGGAAAGATA
>NW_015405051.1:0-2759 GCF_001527695.2 Protobothrops mucrosquamatus
GAAGAAGAAGAAGAAGAAGAAGAAGAAGAAGAAGAAGAAGAAGAAGAAGAAGAAGAAGAAGAAGAAGAAGAAGAAGAAGAATAATAATAATAATAATAATTAGGTCACATGGAACAAGGAGTTCAACCAAGGCAGCATTGACCTGGCAAAGGAGGACCATGAGTTCTCCTTTTCTGAAGGCCTGACTGGGCTCCTTGTGGCTATGGATCCCCTCCTGGCCATCTTCTGTGTCTTGACTGCATTTACACCAATGGCTGTCATCTTTCCTTGCAGGGCCCAATCACTTGGGCGGACCCTTTTTTGCCCCTTCTCATGTGGAATGATAAGCGGTCTGGCCTAGCGGTTAGGGTGCGAGCCTAGAAACTAGGAGACGGTGAGTGCTAGTCCTGCCTTAGCCCAAAAAAGCCCGCTGGGTGACTCTGAGGCAATCACAAGAGACCATGAGTTCTAATCTCACCTTAGGCAGGAAAGCCAGATGGGTGACGTAGGGCCAGTCCCTCTCTCTCTCTCTCTCAGCCCAACCCACCTCACAGAGGGTTCTTGTTGTGGGGAAAAGAGGAGGAGGGAGGAGCCTAATTAATTAATTAGAGCAGGGGGTTGGACTAGAAGATCTCCAAAGGTCCCTTCCAACTCTATTATTATTATTGTTGTTGTTGCTGTTGTTTGTTATTGTTGTTGTTATTACTCTTCTTCTTCTTCTTCTTCTTCTTCTTCTTCTTCTTCTTCTTCTTCTTCTTCTTCTTCTTCTTCTTATTATTATTATTATTATTATTATTATTATTATTATTATTATTATATTACTATCCTCAAGAGGGCAGGTGAAAAGGCTAGCAAATTCTTCTTTCAAGAGACTACAGAGACCTCTCTATAGCCATCTGAGCAGGGGGTTGGACTAGAAGACCTCCAAGGTCCCTTCCAACATCATCATCATCATCATCAATCATCATCATCATCGTTATTGTTGCTGTTGTTATTGTTATTATTGTTATTGTTGTTGTTGTTGTTATTATTATTATTATTATTATTATTATTATTATTATTATTATTATTATTATTATTATTATTATTACCTATTTGCCCCAAGTTACTGTCCAAAGTAATAAAGCCAGGCTAAAATTCTCACAAATGAACAGATTAGGCCCCAGCTGCAATCTCCTATCAAAATTCACATAGCAGCCCTACCCTTTTAAATTCCTTTTCTAACGATTTCAGGATGGAAATGGCCAGGCGTCCATTTTGCAGAATTGATACCGGGGGGGGGGCTACCAGGATAAACAATATTCCACCCCGGCTGCTTTAGCCATTATTCTCTTCCGCTCTTTCCAGCTCTCCCCGCAAAACCAGTTGCACAATTTATTTCCCCCCCCCCACACACACACACAAAGGAAGCCAAGGACGGTTGCTCACCATCCCAGCAGAAAGCGTGTGTGTGTTTTTTTTTTTAATCAGTTAACGGCTGCCCATTTTGCAAACATTCTTTTATTATCTTCATTAAAGCATTTCCTGGTTGACTTCAAAGGAAAAAGTTGAGTGTTTACGGCTGGGCAGGCCTTAAAAATAAAAAAAAACGCTTCATGAGACCTCACACAAACTCTGCAGCTGAAGAAAAAAAAAAGAGAGAGATTTTGTCGCTGTTGGGAGGATCCAGCTAATGCTTTATTCCTGCCACTTTTTTATATATATATATATATATTTAAGTTCATACAGAAGCTTTGATAAAAAAAAGCACAAGCGGTTTGAGCGGATATGTCAGCCCTTCTTTCACCCGCCCTCGTTAAGAAGAGTTGATGAAATTTGCAAGGCGTTTTCTGGCATTAACGTGGTTTTTTAGTCCAATTACCAGCGCTTGTGTTTGTCAGGGATTTTTTTTAAAAAAAAAACAACAACCACCATGGAAGGACAATCCTGAAATGTTTTAAACTTTAAAAGGGAATTCTGCAACCTCGAAGCAAAACCTCTGGGTCATCCAGGAGAGAAAGAAAAAAAATAATGTTACTAGCCTGGAAGGTTTTATCTTAAATGATTTACCTGTATAGAAGTTCGTATTGTTTTCCTCCGACTGAAAGATATCATTGGTCTTTGAATCGAAGCGAAGCCATAGTCCGATTCCCAGGACAGCCGTGCCAGCAAGCTGTGGAGAAGAAGTGAAGACAAAGATCCTCAGTCTTCGACGTGGTATGGATTCCCCACTCAGGGTAGACCTCAAGTCCACCTTGCCCAACCCATCCTTTCAGTTCTGTGAGTCTGGGCATGAACCTCCATGGAGGGAATTATTCAAGAAAGGTCTTTAGGAGCTGCTACAGGAACGCCATGGGGAGAAAACTATGCCCTCCCCCTGCTAAATGTCTATGGAGATTATTCTCAGTCATGCTCCAACGCTGGACGTTTTTAAGAAGAGACTGGACAGCCATTTGTCCGAAATGGTGTAGGGTTTCCTGCCTGAGCAGGGGGTTGGACTCGATGACCTCCAAGGTCCCTTCCAACTTTATTATTATTATTATTATCCAGGTCCTGGTTGTCCCAAAGGTGCTTTGTTTTTTCAGGAGGCAACTGGACTTTTTTGTTTTTCTTTGAAGACCTTTTGCTTCTCATCCCAGAAGCATCTTCAGCTCTGACTGGATGGTGGGGAGATGGGAGGATTTATACTCCTTCAATCATTGATAAACCTCCAAAGGGCCTTAACAGCTGTATAAATCCTTGCCTCCTGGAAAAAATACCACTTTTGGGGTCTCTCCCTTCTAACTAAGGGCAACAATGCA
>NW_015405052.1:0-2759 GCF_001527695.2 Protobothrops mucrosquamatus
GAAGAAGAAGAAGAAGAAGAAGAAGAAGAAGAAGAAGAAGAAGAAGAAGAAGAAGAAGAAGAAGAAGAAGAAGAAGAAGAAGAAGAAGAAGAAGAAGAAGAAGAAGAAGAAGAAGAAGAAGAAGAAGAAGAAGAAGAAGAAGAAGAAGAAGAAGAAGAAGAAGAAGAAGAAGAAGAAGAAGAAGAAGAAGAAGAAGAGGTTGAAAGTAAAATATAGGTCACAATTCTTCTATTATTACTGTGACTTTTTCCTGGATAAATTATACAAATCTGAGAAACAACAGCGTTGTTCCTTGGACTGATTTTTTTACTGTTACAGAAATCTGACAGCCTCAAATCCTTAAGAGGCACTTCCATGCCTCTCTTGTAAAGCTCTTTAACAACTCATAAGTAAATACAGAAGCCTCCTGGAGAAATCTCACTAAGTTTCATTAATTTGGAAGAATCCCATGTGAGATCTCACAAGATTTTGTGGATTATCAAATGTGCCGTGGTCAACATACCAGAGGAGAGGATGGGACCTGAAGTCAGAAAGTTTTGCCATTTCCTGACCATATATGTTGTCTGTGCAGAATGCAATTCCTTCTATGCATCAGAAACCAGAGAGTGAAACCGTATTTTATGGTAGATGAGTTTAAATAATTTTTTTTAAAAAAACAACTAATCTAAACTAGTAACAACCTACATTTGGATCACATGCTTCATCACTGTTAAACAAGAGAGACTATTTGCAAGCTGATAGTACAGATAATCCTCAAGTTACAACCGGTTGCTTAGCGACCATTCAAAGTTACAACCGATCCAAAATTGGGAACTTACAACCTGGATTCAAAGTTTCGATGGTCAGGTCCCCTCTGCAGTCACGTGACTAAACTTCGGGCAGTTGGCAACATGGCTGCCTTTCGAACCACTGATTTGCTTAAAGACCACAATGTTCACTTAACAATCACCACCACCGTAAAAAAGGTCATAAAATCGCTTTCATATGGCTGTCACAACATACGACCATATTGGACAGGTTCCATTACGGCTGTATGTCGAGGTCTACCTGTATTATCGTGACGTGAAATTGCGAGAGCCTGGTTTGAGTTTAGAAGTAAACATGGTTGAGTTCTAGTTAGTACTTTAATATGAGAGTACCGGGATACTCCAGAGCTGTGAGCTAAAATAGGGCCTTGAAAGAACATCTCGGACATCAATCCTCGGCCATTTTTGTCCTGCTGCCAACACCACTGCACGGACGTGTCCATGGACTCACCGAGATTTGAGTTCAACTCAAGGGCAGCCTATTTTTTTCCCCTCACATTTTTGCGGCCGTCGAGATGGTCAGCAACAGTCCAGTGACTAGATTGGAAGATGATTCAGATGAAACCCAAAGCACCGCTTGGTTTGTTTTCAATATTTTCCTCCAACTTTTCAAAATTGCCTCCCACAGTGGCTTGTATAAAGCAAACCCTGCAAAAAATTTCAAGCAATTTTTTTTTCACTCTAAAAACAACAGTAAAACTATCTCACAAATCAGGCTGACAGTTATAGAAAACCGTTTAACATCAACAATAAGCCAGCCATTCAAACCAGAAAATTGGCCCAACGTTCAAAATAATAACTCAGCTACAACTGATGAGGAAAATCTTATCCAACTTTCCATTAAGTGTAACTTTCATACGGGTGGGTGCTGCAGCTGACCTTAAAACAATCAGTTTTAGATAGGAAAATGGCACAGAATGGAAATAGGACAGTTTGGTTAAAGTGAGAAAAATAACCAGTGTGGTACCTCTACAGTGGGGGATCTGAGGTAGGCTGGTTCAAATGCTTTTTCCTCTTCATTTTGTTTGACACACACTTAAAAAAAAAAAAAGCTAGAACATCTATTACACTGTTGAAAGAAAAATCTTCATTGGGGTCCAGTCCAAGCTGGGAATAAGCAAAATGGAGACTGCTTTAGAAAGAAGAGGAGAGCCAGACAAAAAGATCGATCTGGGAAAGCTGACCACATGTTGCTGGGAGTGGTAGGTTTTTATATCTTCTGGGGCTTTTGAGGTTGTTTCCTGTTCCTGTTTGAGGCTTTGTGTTTCCTGTGTCATGTACTTTGACCTGAGTCTGAGTGTGTCCTTTTGGTAGTGGTGGGTTAATCCTATTATATTTCCTGTCCTTAGAGTTTGGGTGGGGGTATGTTGATTTTAGGGGGTCTTTGTCTTCCTAATCTCATCAGATTCTAGCTTCCTGGCTCCAACCTTCCTGAATGGATTATTACATCTGCATTTCTAAAAGCTGGTTTCTGCTGAGTTTCTGCTTGGGGCTACTAAGAAAAAACTGGGCTTGCTTTTCTGCCTTTAAGATCCTCTGGGGAAATATATTCTGCCTTTTTAATATTTCCCCCAATATTTTTTTTCTCTGGGTTCTTCCCACAACACCATCACCATCACCCTATGGACTCCTTTTATCATACAGGTAGTCCTCGAGTTATCACCCTAATTGAGGCTGGAAATTATAAAGAGGGTCGCACAGGACCAGACCCAATTTTACAATCTTTTTCATGGTGGTTGTTAAGCAAATGTTGCGGTCTTTAAGCAAACCCATTGTTTGTGATGGGTTAGTTTTGCTGGGAACCAAAAGTAAGTGCAGGTTTTCCAGCAAAACCAGTATACATTTTCAGTCATGTGACATGGGGCACTACAAATATGGATCAGTTGAAGAGTGCTTTAAATGCAGCTACGTGACCCTGGGGGAAGGGACATTGGGACTTCAGAACCAGGATGT
>NW_015405053.1:0-2759 GCF_001527695.2 Protobothrops mucrosquamatus
TAAGTCGGCAAGACAATCTCAGTTGGAACAAAATCAGGGCAGGTGGCCAGACAAGGCAAGGCAGTTTAATAATAATAATAATAATAATAATAATAATAATAATAATAATAATAATAATAATAATAATAATAATAATAATAATAATAATAATAATAATAATAATAATAATAGGTAGACAAAATGCCAAATCCAGTCCGAACATCTGGCTGACTGTGTGATGATCCATAATAATAATTATAATTATAATAATAATAATAATAATAATAATAATAATAATAATAATAATAATAATAATAATAATAATAATAATAATAATAATAATAAAAGCTGGAAGGGACCTTGGAGGTCATCTAGTCCAACCCCCTGCTCAGGCAGGAAACCCTATACCATTTCGGACGAAGGACTGTCCAGTCTCTTCTTAAAAACTTCCAGTGTTGGAGCCTAAGGTGGGACACTGAACTTAAGGTCTCCCAGTGATTGCCCCAAAGTCACCAACCGACTTTCATACCTAAGGCAGGACTAGAACTCACCGTCTCCCAGTTTCTAACCCGGTGCCTCTTTGGAACATTTCCTTGAACCCAGAACCAACTTCTTTTTCCTTGAACAGCTGAGATTGGAATTTCAATACAGCCACACGTGTTTGACTGCCCCCCAGCTGAACGTCTTGCCGTCGAACACTTCCCAGCAACAGGGCCCAGGATGCTCCAGGTACTCACTTGTCCAGATCCTCGCGGGCTACGGCCATATGGTAGGCCGTCTCCAGGGTCAGGACGCCCTGGAAGAGCTGCAGGGCGAGGGGAAGGTGGGTCTCCACGTTCTCGATGGCGTAGAGCGCGGAGCAGATGCAGTCTGAGGCGGCTTCGTGCAAGTTGGACGAGGTCTTGTCCTGTTGCTGGAAAAGAGGCCACCCAGAGATCTTGCTTTATCTTCCCGCAAGGATCTCAGCTAACGTTCAGCCTCCTTTCCCATGCCCCCGAGATTACCTGACCAGCTGTGGTTATTCACACTTTCCTACCACACTGGATGGAGAGGGATGATTACAAACCTGTGTCTAATTGGTTGGTCACGCGAACACGGGCAGGGAAGCCTGGGAACTTTGAATCCAGGTCATAACTAGCACCAAGGTAGGTCAGAATCATAAGTTGGGAACTTTCTGTACTTAAGCCCCATTTATCGGGATTGTGCTAAGACGGGAGTCCTGGGACCTTCTATCTAACTGTCTCTTGTCATAGGGGAGATGTCGTTGTAGATCGGTTGTAATTTCAAACAGTCGTAAGTCGAGGATCCCCTGTATTTCCCATAACCAAGCAATGGAATGGAATGGAATGGAATGGAATGGAATGGAAAGAATAGAATAGAATAGAATAGAATAGAATAGAATAGAATAGAATAGAATAGAATGGAATGGAATAGGATAGAATAGAATTAATAATAATAAAATAATAATAGAGTAGAATAGAATAGAAATAATAAAATAATAATGAATAGAATAGAATAGAATAGAATAGAATAGAATAGAATAGAATAGAATAGAATAGAATAGAATAACAGAACAGAACAGAAAATATGGAATGGAATGGAATGCAATGGAATGGAAAGAATAGGATAGGATAGGATAGGATAGAATAAATAATAATAAAATAATAATAGAATAGAATAGAAATAATAAAATAATGAATAGAATAGAATAGAATAGAATAGAATAGAATAGAATAGAGAATAGAATAGAATAGAATAGAATAGAATGGGAATGGAATCAAATCTAGAAGGGACCTTGGAGGTCATCTAGTCCAACCCCCTGCTCAGGCAGGAAACCCTAGACCATTTCGGACAAATGGCCGTCCAGTCTCTTCTTGAAAACTTCCCGTGTTGGACCATTCACGACTTCTGGAGGCAAGGAGTTCCACTGCTTAATTGTTCTAACTGTTTCTAATTTATCGGGGTGGTGTTAAGATGGAAGTCCTTTGATCTTCCTCCTAACTGTCTGCTGACCTACGGGGGAGATGCCCCTGGCCACCTGTTCTGCTCCTACAACGGTCCCCAAGTTAAGACACCTGCCTGGTGTCTCCCTTCTGGGCAGGGGGCGCCCAGCTGCCCCTCCAAGCCTTGGGACGGGGGGACTCCAGGACACGCACCAGAACCTCAAAAAGCAGGGAGAGCAACTTGCTGTTGGCCATGAAGGTGCTGTCCAGGACGCCCAGGTTGAACCAGCTGCCGAGGCACCGGAAGATCTTGATGAGCATCTTCTCATCGCTCCCGGCCTTCTCCACGCACGTCACCTGCAGGGCAGAACAAGAAACCGGGCTTCAGCTCCCCTCAAGGATCAACCACGGGATGCAAGGCACAGGGGCCTGCCCTTGAAGGCTTGGGCGAGAAGGCCTCGTTGGCTCATGAAACATCTGAAAGAAACCCCCAAGCTCAGAGGGCACCAAGGACCACCGAGTCCGAGTCCTCCTCCACTTTTACTTCTCTTCCACTCCACAAACTCCTCTCCCTTCTAGCTCTGATGATGTTACCTAGTTGGGTCATGAAACGTCTGCAAGAAAACTACCAAGCTCAGAGAGCACCTGGGACCCTTTCTTTCTTTTTCTTTCTTTCTTTCTTTCTTTCTTTCTTTCTTTCTTTCTTTCTTTCTTTCTTTTTCTTTCTTTCTTTCTCTCTTTCTCTCTTTCTTCTTCTTCTTCTTCTTCTTCTTCTTCTTCTTCTTCCTCCTCCTCCTTGAATACCTTCTACCATCTCTAGATGATGTTACCTAGTTG
>NW_015405054.1:0-2759 GCF_001527695.2 Protobothrops mucrosquamatus
AGCAAGGGCTGGCATTTGCAGGTATTGTGTGTGTGTGTGTGTGGGTCTGCTTGTATGGCTGCCCTGGCACCCTGGGAAGGGTGCAAGGCTTAGAGATCCAGAAGACCCCCCCACACACACAGCAATGGGGCGTCCCTCTCATCAGGGAACCCCCTTTTCTCGGCTGGCGCATCCTTCGGGCAGCCCCACGGCTTGGCCGCGCCCGGGTGGCGCCTCCCCCACGGCCACCTCTGGCTCCCTGCTATCTCCGGGCTGTGAAAAACCACAAGGCCACACTGCTCAATTGCTTCCCGATAAGAGGCCGAGATAACCCCCGGGACCTTGGAGAAAGTTGCAGCGGGTGGGTGGGTGAGAGGGCCAGTCAGGGGCTGCAGCCGAGTCCCCGTTGCTGAATGGCAGAGGGAGGCTGCTGGGTGACTGGAGGGGGGGGGACCTGCAGACCCCCTACCCAAGCAAAGCCGGTGCACAAAAGACATTTGCAGCCTCTTCTCCGGTCCTGGTGGAGCTGTGGGGTGTGCGAAAGGGCCGGTTTCCAGCGGGGTCTTCCAGCGGGTCTGCGTTTCGTAAAAACTTCAGTATTGGGTCACTAGGCTTCTCCAAGGGTGGGTGGGGGTCTTGTTTATACCACCCACGCTGGGCATTGACCCAGGACAGTGCTGGGGCTGAGCCAAGCCAGGATACACAACGGCCGCAGACGGACACTCGGACATTTTTTGAGGCCTCAGCTGCTGCACGTTCCAGGCTGAGCGACAGGGCAGGTCACGTCAGAGAGAGCAAGTGGCTTCTAATATTTCTTAACATTTATTGGTATTCCAGATTCTTTTATTATTTTTATAGCCAGTTCAGGGTGGCAAATGCAACTTTCTTCCCTGTTTTCCACACAACAACAACAACATTGTGAGGGGGCGAAGAGAGAAGCACTGGCCCAAAGGCACCCAGTCAGCTTTCGTGCCTAAGGCGGGACTAGAACTCACCACTTCCTGGCGATTGGCCCAAGGTCACCCAGCTGCCTTTCATATTTAAGATGGGACTAGAACTCACCGTCTCCTGGCGATTGGCCCAAAGTCACCCAGCTGCCTTTCGTGCTTAAGATGGGACTAGAACTCACCGTCTCCTAGAGATTGGCGCAAGGTCACCCAGTTGGTTTTCATGTCTAAGGCCCAACTAGAACTCACCGTCCCCCGGTTATTGGCCCAAAGTTACTCAGCCGGCTTTCATGCCTGAGGCAGGACTAGAACTCCCAGCCGCCTGGCTTCAGACAAAGGAGGGGGGCAAGAAGGCTCTTTCTTGCCACGTAGCAAAAACCCAAGTGGGCTTCCGGGAGGGCCCGGCTGTGGGTCCCTGTCCAGGGGGATTCCCAGCCGTGGGGAAGGGGCTCAACCTCAGTACTCGGAGGGCGGGGGTTCCTTCCCCAGAGCCCCCAGGGGAGGCGGCGCCTGGTGAGTTTCGGATTCCCGTCCTGAGTTCGAATCTTAACCCACACCTGGTTCTCTTCAGGAAGTGCCCTCCTGGTGAGCTGGTGGCCAGAGGTGCCCATGCTGTTTCCCTGGCAAGGGTGGGCAACGGGG
The DNA here is from genome assembly GCF_001527695.2 of Protobothrops mucrosquamatus. Taxonomy (NCBI): domain Eukaryota; kingdom Metazoa; phylum Chordata; class Lepidosauria; order Squamata; family Viperidae; genus Protobothrops; species Protobothrops mucrosquamatus. The sequence continues at coordinate 1,569 of NW_015405054.1, forward strand.
CTGCCCCCCAACAGAGGAATTGGCTTGCCCCAGAAGGCCGTGGGGGACCTCCGTTTAGGCGAAGAGGCAGCGATTCCCGTGCGGCCAATGAGGTCGGGGAGAGACTGGGAAGCCTGGGGTCAGCCCTGACGGGCGCACAGCCCTGGCATGGCCGGAAAGCCTGCAGTCCTGCCCCACAAGCGCCCCCTAGCTGGGCCAGGCCTTCTGGGGCTGAGGGGAGGGGCCAGAGCCTTCTTAATCTGGGGTCATAATGGCCCCATTGAAGCTGCCGCTCCTTCGCAAACAGCCGGCCGATAAAGTTAATCGGCGCAAACAAGGACTGTGATAAACCTCTTGGCAGCCTCGGCGGAGCCTTCCGGGCCTGGAAGTCCCAGGTACCACCTCCCCCATCAGGCTGGGCTCCATTTTCTCTCTCGCCTGGGGGGCTGTGCCCTGTGGGAAGTGGGGCAGAGGCAGCCGGCAGCCGAGAACTGAGGTTGGCCACAGCCACGGAGCGCCAGCTGTTAGGGCAGTGTTTCTCAACCTTGACCATTTTAAGGCGTGTGGACTTCAACTCCCAGAATTCCACAGCCAGCAATGCTGGCTGTGGAATTCTGGGAGTTGAAGTCCACATGCCTTAAAATGGTCAAGGTTGAGAAACACTGTGTTAGGGGGAACCCCTGGAAGAAGTAAACGGGGTGTGTGTGTGCAAAGATGTAAATACAAATCAACAAAGGCTCTAAAATCCGGAAATGTTCCAGCTGATTTCAGTTTGGTCAGATTCCCACATGAAAAGTTCTGCCTCCCAATTTAAAGATGGCTGGCTGGGGAATTCTGGGAGTTTGAAGTCCACCCATTTGAAAGATGCTGATTGGGGAATTCTGGGAGTTGAAATCCACTCATTTTGAAGCAAGTTGGCCGAGGAATTCTGGGAGTGGAAGTCCGTCCATCTCGAAGCAAACTGGCTGGGGCATTCTGGGAGTTGAAGTCCACCCCTTAAAGTTGCTGACTGGGGAATTCTGGGAGTTGAAGTCCACCCATCTTAAACATGCTGACTGAGGAATTCTGGGAGTTGAAGTCCACCCATCTTAAACATGCTGACTGAGGAATTCTGGGAGTTGAAGTCCACCCATCTTAAACATGCTGACTGAGGAATTCTGGGAGTTGAAGTCCACCCATCTTAAACATGCTGACTGAGGAATTCTGGGAGTT
>NW_015405055.1:0-2759 GCF_001527695.2 Protobothrops mucrosquamatus
AGGTAAATGTCTGATTAGCTTGAGAACAAAATAATTCATGCAAATGACATGAAACATATTTCCTTACTATAGCTCATTATTACACAGAACTACAATTAGTTCATACAGTATGTTAAAATAAGGGAAACAATGTGATCATCCTTGTATTTGTTATAATGGAGGAATCAGGCTGACAAATCTCACCTTTAATGAAAGTTGGTTTTTTTTAGCTTTATAAACCTCCCTTCCTTTTATTCCTGAAATATGCGGCGACAAGATCATCCTCCCTGGACTACAAAATTAACCAGGTAATTTTGGACAATAAATATTTCACAGCTGAATTTGCCTCACAGGTTTGTTACTAGGAGGATAAAATGAAGGCAGATTTCCAACATCACCTGCCTCAACTTCCTAAGAGGAAATGTATAAAATGTAATAATTAAATAAATGCTTCCTTTCCCCACCTTGGAACCCATATATGTGACCACCTAGGTGCTTGATCAACTACTCCCCATTATGCATATATTGTTGGACTTTTTCATTTCAAAGTGCAATGGAGGAATCAATTTTTTTCATGTCATGAAAAACCTGAATTTCCTCCACATTCAAAACCATCTCAATGCCAACCATATAGTGTAAGCAAAAGCAAGAGGAAGCTCCAGGCATACCAGTCAGAAACTTTATTTTCATACCTTTCCATGAAGACAATTTATAAATAATGTTCAGTGAGTTAACACTGGAGTTCAAGCATCTCAATGAATAAGTACATGGTTTCTGATATTATAAACTGTATCTCACCATATCAATCCTTTCTGCCTCAGGATCAAACAACTGATCTGACAAAGAAAGCATTTCGGTAATTCTTAGTTATTTGCACAAACAGGAATTATGTTTATTCCTTTAACATACAGTTACAAAGTGTCATCAGGGTATGTAAAAAGTATTTATTTGAAAAAAAAATACACCTGGTTGTTGAAACTAGCTTATCCCTGAATCTTGGATGTATGGCAAAGCAATAGCATGATAAATCCATACAGATTTAGACAACCCAAGAAATTAATTCTTAGTTTAACTCCAGACTGATTGCTTCCTGGTTGGTGAATTCAAAGTAAGGTAAGAAAGAAAAGTGAAAGATAATTACATGTCCCTGGATAATTAATTACATGTCCACATGTATGCAACTGGAAATTCAAAATGAATATATTTGATCATCATTTTGACATATATTAATACATAATTGATTATAAGTGCAAGATTGTATAGTGATTAATAAAATATATTTGTATTGCTTCACTGAAGTCTACACTGCCAGTTCTCACCCAGTGACTTTGTTGATGGAAAAACTAACATATTTAAAAAAAAGCTACTCTATATAAACCCCACATTCATTTGCACTGATAATATTACTCAAACAAGCAAACCACCAAGATCAGAAGGCATCAAGGACTCCACTGGGGGGGGGGAATTCTGGAAGACAAGGACAAACCACTTTTATGTTGTTGCAAGAAAAGTGTATGGATTTGTCCTGTAGATACCAAGAGCCAGACACAATTCAGACGAGTTGTTTGTATACACACCATTAGTTTATAGTTTAAACCTCAACTATACTGGTGACTGGATAGCAGAGACTAACATCCAAAAGCAAACTTGCTTGAAAAGCCTGTTCTACAAAATCAAGTATAGGAATGTCAATAAAGAACTGTGCCTTCTGTAAAACAAAGCCTCCTTTTGTTTGCAGTTGTCTGAATGCTATCTGTGATTGGGAAAACAGGACAATAGTTTATACTTGTACTTGCTGTTTCTGCAATCCAGAAACCTATGGCTCTATGTCAGATATAAGTAGGTTCTTCTTCATTATATAGTAATATAATTAATATATTAATTATATATTATGTAATATATGTTCTTATGTAATATTTGTTTGTTTAGCAAAGTAGGCAAATATTAGTGCAGTTTCACATAAGGCATTTTAAAGGATATTTCAGGCATTCATTTTTTATTTTTTATTTTTTTGACAATATTTTATTAAGTTTTATCAGGGTAGGGGAAGAGAAGGATCAATATAGGTAATGGGATTCGGGATAGGGTTGGGGAAAGGGATCAGGGTGGGAATAGGTACAACAATGGAGTTGCCCCCAATAACATTTCACATTTTAGCAAGCAACTATCGTCCGGATATAAGTATTCAAGAGGGATAATCAATATAATAATAAGTGTATAGTCAGCAAAAATAGCAAAGATTATAAAAAGTTATATAGCATATCAATTAATCATAAAAAAATCAGTCGTCTTAATAAGTTTCACAGATGGTTTTCGTTAACTCATTTTGCTAAAAAAATTTCCCATGTTTTAAAATAAACTGAGTCTTCTTTCTCTTTAATCTCTAGCATTAATCTGTCCATTTCTGCACATTCTAAAATTTTCCTAATTATAATCTCATCAGATGGTACATCTTCATTTTTCCAGTATTGGGCAAATGCTATTCTCGCACCTGTCAATATATGTAATATTAAATACTCATTCTCTTTCCCGTAGTTAGATCCTAATATTCCTAACAAAAACAAATCTGGAACGAACTACCCCCTCTGGAACGAACTACCCCCCGAGATCCGGACGATTCCGGATCTCCTAACCTTCCGCCGCGCCCTCAAGACTTGGCTTTTTCAGCAAGCGGGACTGACCTAGGGTGAATTTTTAAATAGGGACAATTTTAATGATTTTAAACAAGACACAGCTACAAATATTTGGTTTTTAATTGGCTTTTATAGGGAAATGTTTTG
>NW_015405056.1:0-2758 GCF_001527695.2 Protobothrops mucrosquamatus
CCGGGACTGTCTGCAGACTGGATTCCATTAGCCGAGGTCAGGGCCGGTTCCGGGAGGTCATCAGCTGTTGGGCACTGGAGCTCAATGGGGAGGGGAATTTCCATGGACCATAGCATGGATCGAAGAAAGGTGGCTCAGAGCTGCAGGAGACAGTGGCGCAAGGGAGGGAGGTTGGCGACGCCTCAGCAAGGGGGGGGAACCTCTGGCATCAACTGACATCGCACTCGGATCCTGGCAGCTGGGGAGGGGTGCCAGAAAAGGACGCTAAAACCCTACCTGGGGTCCGCTCCGAGAAGTAATCCGCTGCATGCCTGTTGCGAGGGAAGGAATCAAGGACCCGAACTGCCGCTTATGTGAACTTCACGCCGGATGCTGGCTTGAAGACTAGGGGTGGGGCTATGAAGCAGGGAGGCTATGTAAAGCGTTTGGGAGCACTTCACTCTCAGCACTGACTTTTCTCCTGTATGGAATAAACTGTCATTCGTGCCTGCCTACTGGTCCTTTCTTGCACACTGAGAAGGACGTTGTGACATGCACCTTTCTTCGCCATCGCCCCACGAGGCCGAGGCAGCTTCAGAGAGGAAAAACACACATTATCTTTCCCTGTCACTCCCCTGACCAGTGATCCATTTGCATTGAATATGACGGCATCTGCAGGTGTAAGTCAACCCGATCTGGAGATGGAACTTGCAGACATAGCCGACATATATGGGTGTCCAAGTTCCAACGCTTGACAGATAATCTTGAAGATGTTGCCCGTCAGAAGGCCAATCTCACGCTGAATCACAAATGAAGTGATTCTGAAAAGTTTTCTAAATTGGAGAAGCTTATATTTGACACATGGAATGTCATCCCCAGCACTTAACACAAATATGAAAAAATATGTCCTGTCGATCTTCGGAATCACATATGTATGTGAACAGGTCTTCTCCAACATGAACTATATTAAAAACAAATATCTCTCACGCCTCATGCACAACAGCCTGCAATCTTGTTTAAAGATGAAGGTGGCGTCTTAACAGCCCTGATGTGCAGATGCTGTGTGCTGATGTTGAGAAGCAAAAATCACATTAATACAGACAGACGGACAGGCGGATGGACGGGCAGATAGACTCGCCACCCCCCCCACCCGTGGCTCCTCACCCAGGTTCTGCCTCCAGAGGCCCGTTTCTTCCTCCGCTGCCGCCACGTGCAGTCCTAAAGAAGAAAAGAGGTTTGTGGGCAGTCCCACAAACCAAAGAAGTTCAACCAATCAATTCAAACTTCATGAGGTTTTTTTTTCGTGAGAAGTTTGAATTGATTGAACTTTTTTACTCCCACTTTTTTTTGGGGGGGGGGGACTGCACATGGCGGAGGACGGAGCCGCAGGGCACGGCTAAAAGAGCCACATGCGGCTCTGGAGCCACGGGTTGCTGACCCGTGGCATAGACAGTAGTCCAGCACAAAGACTGATGTCAAGGAGACCAAAGACCTCCTTACCAGTGGGGCAAATAAGTTGCTTGAGCCCTCTGAGTTCAAGGTGTCCCAGAAAAGTCACGGCTTAAGAGACTAGTATTCAAAGGCAAGATATGACAAATCAGCCAGAGATTTCCCAGAACTGAATATTGGAACTGTATTGAAACCGTTGCCTGGAGATCGAACAGTTCGCTTGGAAAATGGCTGTTGCACAGTGAGGACTTGTATTGTATTTACTGACTCCACATGAAACACTTCATCCCTGAAAACCCTGACAGTGGCCAGGCAACTGAAGGGCAAGAAAGCAGAGAGGAAAAGGATTAAGTACAAAACACTTGTGGACAGGAAGGAAAGGGTTAGGGGGGGGGTACAGTTCACAGCAAAGTTTTGGAGAACATTCCTTATGTTAATTGGATCATCCCAAGGTTTATCATCTGCTTTTCACCCGGCCACTAATGGGGCCGTGGAAGCCGCTAATAAAATTGTTGGAATATTCATGAGCAGGAAGAGTCATGTGGTAACTCAGTCAGCCAATGTGAAGAAAGTGCTACTGAGTCTGTGCAAAAGGTTATTGAGTTAGAAGCTGGGTTTAAGGTCTCTGGTCTGTCTCTGCTGTAAGAAGTCTTCATTTATGCTATGTTGCTATGAAAAAGAATATATGGTATTGTAAATATTTTTATATGAATATAAAGAAGTTTATTTGAATCAGCTAAATGCAGATAACTGTGAGAGCTTCTGATTTATTTTTACCAACAGAGAAATTAAAATTCTCTAACAAAAATGGTGGAACAATATCTTAGGTGCTATGTTTCTTACCAACAGACAAACTGGACTGATCTTCTTCCATTTGCGGAAGTAGCATACAATAATTCCGTGCACAGCAGCACCGGTTACACGCCTTTCAGAGTGGCCACAGGAAAAGAGTTCAACCCAATACCTGAATATCCTCAACCGCCCTCCGCTTCCCAAACACTTGACCAATGGGTGAGGGGGTGGGAAGAAGTTTGGAGAAATACAAAGACTGCTTTAAAAAAGACTTTTGAAACTTATAAAAAGCAGGCTGATAGAAAGAGGGCTCCCCAAAGAACATTCCAAGTTGGGGAAAAAGTTCTTGGGGCCTTTCCCCATAGTAAGGATCATCAACCCAGTCACAGTAGAGCTAAAACTCCCTAAAGTCTTAGGGAAAATTCACCCAGTTTTCCATTGTAGCTTGTTGAAACCTTATCGGGGCTCCATGTTAAGACCTCCTCCAAAAAAGGCACCTGGGCCCCTCGTGGTTGCAGGACAAACCCACTACGAAGTA
>NW_015405057.1:0-2758 GCF_001527695.2 Protobothrops mucrosquamatus
CCTCCTTCTCTCTTCTCTTCCTTTCCCCATTGCCTTCCACCTTTCCCTTCCTCCTCCCTTCCCCCTTTCCTTCCCCCTTCCTCCTTTTCTCTTCTCTTCTCTTCCCTTCCTCTTTCTCTTTCCCTCTCCCCTTCTCTTCCTTTCCCCATTCCCTTCCCCCTTTCCTTCCCTTCCCCTTTTCCTTCTTTTGCTTTGCCTTTCTTTTCTCTTTTGTTTTTTAGGCAAATAAGCTGTGCTCTTTTTTCGCTTTTTTTTTTTTTAATGTGGCCCATTTTTTTTATTTATTTATTCCAAGCTTTACTAAAAATACACGAACTGAATAGTCTTTAAATGCCTGGGCAAGAAGACTGACAAAATAAAAATGGCCTTTTTACAATTTTCCAATTCCTGCAAAATTCTGGTTAAGTTTTGGAATTAATTTGAACCCACGAAGCTCTTAAAAGCACAGTTGTAACTACCTGTAAAATGTTGATTGGATTTCATACAATCATGCTCCTATGACATGAGTAGCTGACGGTGTTTTTCTGTCATGGATAATAATGATGTAAAAGAAATATCACAGACTTTTGCCAAAGCTCTTTTTTTTTCCCCTTTTTAATAATGTCTTCTGAAGTTTATCAACATCAAACGCCATCTTCTCATTTTACCATGTTATTCCAAATTCTCCAATAGTTTGGAATAAAACGCACAGTTTTTCAGTTCTGCTCATACCCACCCATTAAAAAGAAACTAAATATTCTATTCTGTGTTTGGGTGAACTTTCAGATTTAATACACTGTATTTTTTAAAAAAAGGAAATGCACTTAAATAAACTGTTATTACAAAAAAAAAAAGTAAGAAGAAAAAAATGTTGAGTTTTTCAAATATGATGTAATATTGGTAGATTATTTAAAGGGGATTGCCACATCTGAATAATCAGTGTAAATATTTTCTTTAAAAGGTTGTAAGTTTTCAGATCATGTGTTGTAAAGTTTTCATAAATGAGGCTTTAATGTAAACACTGGTAACATGAATGATTTAATTGCGGCATTGCTTATTGTGTTTTTATGCTGTTTTATACTTTTTTATGAGTTACGATAGCAGCAATTAAGTTGTTTGTATTTTGCTTATCTAAAACAAATGCTTTTATCTTGCTATAGAATAAACACATTTCAGGGGGGAAAAAACCCACCACCACCACCAACAACCAGCTTTACAAAATTGTAATTAGTGCTAAATATGGAATACGAATGGAACATTTTATGGGCCCATCTGGTGACAACTGTGGCATACAGAAGGTTGGAATCCCACGACCTTGTAGTCCTCGACTTATGACCACAATTAAACCCAAAATAACCAACAATTATTGTCACTATGGAATTCTTCTTCTTCTTCTTGTGCCATATCCGTTATCGGACGTTGGCGATCAGGTTGGCGATCCTGTTTTTATCAGCAGCTGCACGAAAAAGTGCTGCTGAGTTTTGTCCAAACCAGTACCTTAGATTTTGAAGCCACGATGTTCTTCTTCTGCCTGGACCTCGTTGGCCTTCAATCTTTCCCTGGAGGATTAAATGGAGTATGCCGTATTTTTCTGGGTGTCGCATCACATGTCTAAAATATTCCAATTTTCGTTTTTTAATTGTTTTGATGATTTCCCTTGGCTTTCCCAGGCGGCTTATCACCTCCTCATTTCTGATCTTGTCAACCCAGCTTATACTGTACGTAACAGCCGCCTGTAAATCCACATTTCAGATGCTTCTAGTCTCTTCAGGTGGCCTTCTGTCAGAGACCCACTCTCTACTCCATAGAGCAGGATAGACAAAATATAGCATCTGGCAAGCCTGATTTTCACTCTTAGGCTTATGTCCTCACTTTCATTTTGAAGAATGCTGTTCCGAGCTTTCTGATGTGGGTTAAGTTAAGTTTGAATGCATCTTTACCCATTTGGTCACTAAATGCATTTTTTTTTCTTTATGTGCCAACAAAACAAGTACAGCAATATCTATATTGCAATTAGGATGGTGCTCGTTGGCAGACATTGTTTTGCCTAGATCTGCCTCTGCGTATTTAGTTCAGAATCCTTTGATTCTGCTGTTTTATCTAGGTTGACCTTAAAATTTTCATTGCCTGTACTATGAGAAAGGAAATCGGGAGCCCTGTTGTACTCACTGTTTTACATCTCTCCCCCCTCCTCTTTTTTCTCCATACAAGGAAAACAGTTTGACCACTATCCCCAGTTGTCTTGCATGATTAATTACAGCATCTGTCCTGTCAGAAGCTATAATGAAGAGGTCTTGATAAAAATTGCAAATTACCACTGGCAACCATCTTAAACTGCTTACGATAAAATGAAAATGAAAAACAGCAAGTCAGAAACCTGAGTAGAATCCTAATCTTGAGGAAAATAACATCAGATTAGATGCAGCGTCCAGGGCTCTGGTTCGGGAGTCGTATAAACAGGATCAAAATGAAATTCACAAAGTACCGGCTTTTCAAGCTACTACCCATCCAGAAATATTACATTGTGTTCCCCAATGTGATGTCTGTGGAGCTTTTAAATAATGTTGGGATGAAGAACATAAAAGAGTGCAGGAAATTTCTGTTAACGTGTATTGCGACCCTCGGAGACCTGGGTGGTTTACAGATCAAGTTGATTGCATTTTATTCTCAGTGAAATCAATAGGGCTTAAACCACATTAATTTCAGTGGCACCCCAAGTCAACATCCAAGGCACTTAATAAAGTTGGAAGGGACCTTGGAGGTCATCTAGTCCAACCCC
>NW_015405058.1:0-2758 GCF_001527695.2 Protobothrops mucrosquamatus
AGGGCAAAAAAGTCAAGATGGAGACCGTCTCTCTCCCCCCAGTTCCTTTCCTGAATGTCCACAAATGCAGCTCAGTTTTGGGGGGATCCCATCGATAGATTCGCGGGGCTGTCCTGGCCGCAATACGGAAGGGGATCTTCCCAGTCTGTGGCGCAGCATTTCCTGGTGGTACCCCGTCCGACTCAAAGACCGGATCCTTTTTCATCCAAAGGAAAGTCTCCTTTTTATAACTTTTAAGCGTGCTAACTACGAGTCGGACGCTGCGGGTCTTTTTTTTAATGCTGATGGTACAACCTGGTGGCTTTTAATTTAATTTAATCTCCTCCTCTTAAGAGTCAGTGAAATACAAACGAGGGATACACGCTAATTAAATAAATGCTAATTAAAGGGTGGGGAATGTTTCATAGGTGGGGTGTTTTCTTGACAAGCGCCTTGTGAGGTGGGCTGGCTTTAACGTCTCCGCGTTTTCCACGTTGTCGTGCGGCTGGAATGGTGGCACATCTGTAGAACGCATAGAAGTGTGGCAAAATAGGGTCTGTGTTCGAGAGGAGGGTCTGAAAAGGAGGGGACCCGGATTTTTCCAGGAGGTACCTGGATGTGACTTGGTTTCCCCTGTGCGAGATTGCAAACAGGAACTCCGTTCTTGTTTTGAGCATAACCACAGAGTATCCACAACGCATTTCTAGTATCCGTTGCAGCTACGTGTTTCCCTCCAGTCCTTGAGAAGCAGAAGAGGTACAGTCCCCATTGGCAACGCCCGTTCTGCCAGGGGTTTTCCTTTAGGCCAAACTTGCCCACTTTAAGATTGGTGGACTTCAGCTCCCAGAATTCCCCAGCCGGGAAGCATTTACCAGAATTCGGCGAGGATCGGAGAAGAAATATGGCTAGGCTTTTCCAAAGTTTATTGCATTGTTTGATAAGGGAACGTTCTTAATCAGGGGTACTTCAAATGCCTGGTTACTCTCTTGTAATCCCTTCCTCTGCGATCTCTCTCTCTCTCTCTCTGTGCTCCAGAGCGTGGGAGGCAGAAAACGGGCATGGCGCCTGGCTGAGGAATTCTGGGAGCTGAAGTCCACAAGTCATCAAAGGGCCAAGTTTGATGACCCCTGTCCTTAATAGACGGTGGGCATGCGGTAGACGTAATACGTCTTGATTTCAGCAAAGTGAAAAGAGCTGGCTGGGGAATTCTGGGAGTTGAAATCCACAAGTCGTCAAAGGGCCAAGTTGGAAGACCCCTGTTCTTTTTTTTGTTTGTTTTTAAAGAAAATTTTATTGGTTTTCTAGTTTCACATTTCAGTATTGGAAAAGCAACGTGGCGGCTGAGTTGGTCAATAATTCCATAACATACAAATGTCTTTAGTACAGATCTCCAACTATTACATTAAGCGTTTTCCCTCTTTTTTCCTTAGTATTTACTGTCTCATCTTTAAATTAGTACAATTCTTATTATATCGGTTAAATGAAAATAACTTTCTTGCATTTATCAATAATGTTTAGTGTATACATATCCTAGCTGTTTTAACATGTTCCTTGTGGTGAATTGTGGTAAAGGAAATTGGGGTTATTTAAAATTGGGAAAAGATAAACATCAAACGTGAAAATACATGTTAACGGGAAACCAAAAATTGGGAAAAAATAATCAGGACAGTGATTGTCGAAAAAGATTGAACGTTGGCTGGGGAATTCTGGGAGTTGAAGTCCACAAGTCATAAAAGGGCCAAGTTTGAAGACCCTGGTTCTTAATAGACGGTGGGCATGCGGTAGACGTAATACGTCTTGATTTCAGCAAAGGGAAAAGAGCTGGCTGGGGAATTCTGGGAGCTGAAGTCCACAAGACTTTTACACTGCCATTCAGAGGAGGTCAAGGCAGGACTTTGCGTGACGTCATTTCCTTCCCCGCCGCAGAAACGTCGCAAGTTGAGGGGGACCGTTCCCCCATCGCTCTCCGTAAAGTGGGTCGGCACCGGTCAGAGGAGATGAGGTTTGACAGGCGGTTAGACGTGGGGTGGGGTGGCAAGGAGGTCTGGTCCTCTCTCCGAACTTACTGTGAAGTTCTGCAGATGTTTTTCTGCTATTTTTTTAGCCAGTAGTGTTCCTACACAGGTGTTCCTTGACATACGGCCACAATTAAGCCAAATATTTCCTGTTGCTAAGTGAGACATTGGTTAAGTGGGGTTTGCCCCCCATTTTACAGCCTGGCTAAGTCGATCGCTGCAGTCGTCACGTGAGTCACACCGTTGTTATGTGAGTGCGGCGTCCCCGTTGACTTTGCTTGTCCGACGCTCGCAAAAGGAGATCGCGCCCGATCCCGGGATGCTGCAAACCGTCGTAAATACGAATCAGCGGCCCAGCGTCCGGCTTTTGATCGCCCGAGGCTGCAACGGTCGTGTGCGAACCGGTCCTAAGTCACGTTTTTCAGCGTCGTGGTAACTACGGTCACTAAATGAAATTGTTGTAAGTCGAGGAATACCTTGTAAGGGCAGTAGAAGAATCTGCCCAGACTACTTGCCTCTCCTTGGAAACAACCAGATACGGCTATTATTTTACAAAATTTATTTTTTTTATTTATTTATTTTACAAAATTTATATGCCGCCCTTCTCCCCATGGGACTCAGGGCGGCTCACAGCATGTTAAAACAATATACAGAATTACCCCTTCTAAAAACCAATTAAAATCCAAATATTAGTGGCTGTGGCTATTTAAAATCATTAAAAATTGTCCCTATTTAAAATTCACCCTAGGTCAGGCCCGCTTGTT
>NW_015405059.1:0-2758 GCF_001527695.2 Protobothrops mucrosquamatus
CAAACTGTACCCATGGACCTTCAATAGTTCCTACAACCATTGTTTGTATTATCTAAAGTTCTCTTAGATCAGATTTTTGAAAAATAACAACACACTTTCTGGCCCTTTAGAAGCAGGAACCCATAAAACTTGGAATGCTAGTCCTAAAGTAAATGTAGCAAAATTATTAAAGGGGGGGACCCCTCCCACCAAATCCTGGTCGTGCCTCTGTATATGACACTGGTACTTCCATTTGCAATCACAGTGTCACCCATTGCTCTTCCTCTTGGCGCTTAGTTGTGTTTACCATACCTTTCCATTTCATCACTAAGAAAACAAACAAACCAGGGGTTTGTTTGCAAGTATATTAGTAATGTATTGTAGATCTCTATAAAAGTCTCTGAATATGCCACCGTAGTAAGTGATGTGGAAAAATGTTTTCACTGTAACGTGTGGATAAATAATTTAATGTCCTTTCGTTGGCTAAGGCATTTCTCTTTTTGGAAATCTTGCTTTGTAAAGCTAAGTCAAACCACCTGCCACTCACCGTCAATAATCTCTTTTAGATAATTGGTAACAATGTACAGCTATATAAAACACTACATTAATAACATTCTGGCCAGAAGCACAACATTATCATGCAGAGATTTCAAAACAATCACATAAAATGTAGCCATATTAATTGCTTGATCCAAAACTGAGTAAGGATTTGTCAAATCGCATTCTCTTCCTTTGGCCTCAAACTGTATAAGGACCTGAATGGACCCTGATGCTGAAGTATTCCCTTTCAGCCCACAACTGAAGGCTGCGCTTCATCTTTCACTGAGGCATAAAGAAACTTTCTCTGATTTTATGGAGACAGCTGGAATGCTTATGTTTATATGCTGCTGATAAAATATACAAGGGTTGCATTGGGCTAATAGATTTTTCAGAGAATTGGAAGCAATATGGTATTGTCATTATTGCCTAGATTATGCATTAGCTTTTCCTTTCACCTCTTTACTTTTTTTTCCTCTTTCCTGGTTTCTGGCTGAACAGGTTTCATAGATTTTCATAGCTCTATTAAAAACACAATCTGCTTCATCAGAAACCAAACTGGGTAATTGCGACAGCACTATAACATTTTCCGTTCTTTGAAACACATTGCTTTGATGTAGTCTGAATGTTTGTCGTGGCCAAAAAACGAATGAAAGTTTGTAGAAGCTCAGATTCTAGGGTTGTTTTTCCCTTTAGGATCCTGATGGGGGAAAGGCAGGAACTGATCCAGAATACAGGGCTTTTTTTTCAACTGAGACTGAAACTTGCGTATAAAGTACGCAAGAATGACTAAGTGAACAAATCTTAGAATAGCTCAAGTGCATACTCAGTTTTATAAATGAGCCAGTTCATATAAATTAAGTTCCTAATTTTAAGAATACTTTTCCTACCCTTCAACAACAATTACGGGCAGAGATTGATCTAAAAATTTTGTAACAATGGCAAAATACACAAATTACCTTCACCATGATCAATTCCTCCCCCCCATTTATTATTGAATTTATCATTGTTATTTTATCATTTTGTCTTTATTTAGTTATAATATTTTATATCAGTTTTCTAAAACCCAAGAGAACGTATAGAAAAGCAAACATAATCAATCACATAGCGATCATGGTAGAAAGCATTACAATAACCTATTTGGGTAGTTTTGAAATCTAGTCACCCATCCTAATTCATCGCCTGCTTGTGTTCTATCATCTCAGGCAGGAAGAGTGGAGCCTCAGCTACTAGCATCTTCTCGGTTTCTACCGGAGTGTTTATGGAAGAAAAACCATCCCATATAGGCCTTCTCTTTCCCCATTCCAATGCAGCACTGGGGAGGAACCAATAGCCAGGTTGGTCACCACATTTTGAAAACTGAAATTCAAAAAGCCCTTGATTGTTTTCAGACACTGTCAGTGGAGTAGGCCTGAATTTTAGTCAGTTTCCCAGAGAGATGTTGCCATTCAGAAATACTCCATTCATAGCTCCTTTAATCCCATGAGCTAGTCAAGTCTACCCTAGTATCATGTTGCATTTTATTCTACAACAAAAACACACTTTTCATTTGTGCAATGTCTATTGAGGATTAGGCACTTGCACTTTGTTTCCCATATCTGAAAGGGGAAAGGGTGTGAGGAAAGAAGCAAATGCAGCAAGATACTCTGATGCCCTGGAAATGTAGAATTAGCAATATTATGAGAGAACCTTAGCTCTTAGTGCAGGAACCTAACATATTTGGAAATGAATTTCTACATTAATTATTTTTTTAAAAAAAAATAAAGATAAATTTGACTTCTCTGGACTTATTCATGGCTTTTCTTATTTTTTGTGAAAAAGATGTCATCAAGAAGCATGTAAAAGTTAATTCTGGAAAAAAGTACAATTTATTCACATGGCTTTAATTTCACTGTAGGTTTATATTTTAATTGTAATATACCTATTATTTAAAGGGGTTTCTTTAGTTCATAAAGAGCAAGGAATACAGTCTATATAACATGCTTTCACAGGAATGGCCCATAAAGTTCAGGAAGTTTCTCCTTTTTATGCAAGCATGGGTATTTATGTTATGTTATGTTGTTATGTTAATTTAATTTGTATACCGCCCTTCTCCCATAGGACTCAGGGCGGTTCACAGCATATTAAAAAACAAATACTATACACAAAATACAAAAATACAGAAATACAAAAATATAAACCCCAATAAAAGCCGAATTAAAAACCAAATATTGCCAGCTGTGTTTCCGATTAAAATTACTTT
>NW_015405060.1:0-2758 GCF_001527695.2 Protobothrops mucrosquamatus
GAACGTTACAGTCCACAATCCGACATGAAATGATTAGGAGGAAGAAAAAAAAATAAGCTGCATGCGAGCTTGAAAGAATTTATTAGCTTCATCCCAGACTTGCATACATGGCAGGAATGTTAATTGTAAAAATCTGCAAAGTAGCATTTCTGGTAAACAGAGGAGCAGTATGAAACAAAAGATTATGTTTGCCCCCCCCCCCACTACCCCCCACCCCCACTCGTTATTCTATTGGATTCTGAATTTCTTGTGCATTTAGAAAACCTTTGAGCGGCTTTGGGTCATCGAAGTGGTCGGCTACTAGCAGCAGCTGCTTACGAAATTAGGAACGTAATTTAACACTGCTAACATTTTGTTCTTAGGTTTGATAAAAATTCCTGAAAACGTATGAGAGTCAGCCAATATTTTTTTTTTGAAACAAGGGTTTCAAAACCCAGAAGTCCATGCCTCCACGGATGTCTGCCAGGAGCCGTGTTGCCCTTCCCCGTCCATCTCAAAAGCCTGCTTCCTTGTAAGATTCTCTTGGGGTTAGTAAAAGCAAAGCCCTAGTTCCGTGGTGGCGAACCTATGGCACGCGTGCCACAGGTGGCACGCAGAACCCTCTCTGGGGGCACGCGCGCCATCGCCCCAGTCCTAGGCCTTCAGCTGGGTTTTATAAAACCTTTTCGCTTTAGGCCTCCGCCTCCGTGTGCAAAAAAAAAAAAAAGGGTTCAATCAATCAATTTCAACTTCTCGTGGGGAAAAAAAAGACCTCGCAAAGTTGGAATTGATTGATTGAACTTTTTAGTCCCGCCCAGTCTGCCGTTACCACCGCAGCCACGCCCACCCAATGGGCCACACCCACCAAATGGGCCATGCCCACCCGGCACCCGACGATACATAAGTGGGTTTTGGTTGCAGTTTGGGCACTCGGTCTCTAAAAGGTTCGCCATCACTGTCCTAGTTGGTGCAAAAAATGAATTACTTGGAAGCATAACTGATCAACGAAAATGGAGGACTATCGTTGATCTCCTCCTCATAATGCGGTTTGCGTTTCTGCAGATTCTCCCTTCAACCCTTCCTTGGTGGGAATCACCCCAGCCATGCCAAAACTCCTTCCTCCTCGTGCTCTGGGGTGTGTGTGTCTTCCTTGAAGGTCTCACCCTGGCCCAGTAAATCACCCAGGGCCTTCCCCTGCTGAGTTGGCAGCACCTGTATGGGCGGAGGTGAAGAGACCCACCTAGTCACCTCTGGACTGGGGTGCTTGGACGTTGCCCAGGCTCCAGCACTGCCACCACTGACTTAGGAGGTTTAAACAGGGCTTGGGGTGGTTGGCCTTAAGGGGCAGAGGCACATGGGCAGCAGCATCACAGCGTGCAGCCCTGAGCATTTGTACATTTGAGGGACAGTAGCATGTATGGCTGTGAAAGTTGGACCATAAGAAAGGCTGAGCGCCAAAGAATGGAGGCCTTTGAACTCTGGTGCTGGAGAAGACTCCTGCGAGTCCCCTGGACTTCAAGGCGATCAAACCGGTCAGTCCTAGAGGAGATCAACCCTGACTGCTCTTTAGAAGGCCAGATCCTGAAGTTGAAACTCAAGTACTTTGGCCACCTAACGAGAAGGAAGGACTCACTGGAGAAGAGCCTAATGCTGGGAAAGATTGAGGGCAATAGAAGAAGGGGACAACAGAGAATGAGGTGGCTGGATGGAGTCATGGAAGCAGTAGGCGTGAGCTTAAATGGACTCTGGAAGATGGTAGAGGACAGGAAGGCCTGGAGGAATGTTGTCCATGGGGTCGTGATGGGTCGGACACAACTTCGCAACTAACAACAACGAGCAGCTGCTGCGGATCTGAGTTCTAACTTCGCCACGTTCTTCGTTCATTTCCAGGTCTACTTCCAAGCTTTCGTGTTATGGCACAGAAATATAATTAAACAATAATAACGATTCACTACATGCAGCGGTCACACTACATTATTACTTAGCGTGAACCGAAGCCAAATATTTTCTTATTTCAAAATGGGGCTTCCTTTAGGAATCACTTTGCCCTCTTCTGCTTCCCCAGCAGAGCGACCTGGGCAGGCCCCCCCCCCCCCCATTTCACAGGGTTGCAGGATCATTTCCTCTCCACCCAGATTTCTACCCAGGAGAGGTGTCTTAATTGCTCCCTGGTTGAAAGGTGGCTCTTTCTCTGTGCACAGGGACCCAGGTGCCTGCACGCCCCTCTCCCAGCCCCCCATTTTTGCCCAAGGTGTAACAGGCACCATTCAGAGAATCGCTTGCAGACACAGATTGGAAGGACATTAACGCTTCTGGGGGGAGAGAGCAGAGCCTGGAACTGAAATTGTTCATTCAGAGGCATGCTGTGCTGAAGAACATAATAGTTTCTGGGCAAGAAATACTAGTAACTAATTTGCCAAGCCAGGGTCTTATATAACCTTAATTCACTCTATAAATTAGGTTAGTCAAAGGATATGTAAACATCAAATAGCATTCCCGAGTGAGCCATTAAACATTAACTTTTTGCAGATTTTTCTTTTAAACAAAAAAAAAACCCACCAGTCTTACTGTCTTGCACAATGTCACGTGAGGAACAGAATATTGTTAGAGTAATTGATACAGCAAGAATGGTGAAAATAAAATTAATAAAATAAAATAAAATAAAATAAAATAAAATAAAATAATAAAATAAAATAATAAAATAAAATAATAAAATAAAATAATAAAATAAAATAAAATAAAATAATAAAATAAAATAAAATAAAATAAAATAAAATAA